>NC_135986.1:3799995-3937370 GCF_053455715.1 Rhinoraja longicauda
GAATGGCCTACTCCTGCACCTATTGTCTATGTTTCTATGTTTCTCGTTTGTTTGTTTGTTTGTTTGTTTGTTCCTGAACTACAGCCAAAACGGTACACGATAGCGCGACAACTTTAGGCCCACCTTACTCACCGACGTCCCTTTGGTGCCAATGGAAGAAGTTTCATTGAAATCGGTGTCATATTTTTAAAGTTATTCACGTTTTAAAGTTTGAATCTATCTCCTATGGAGGGGTGGGGGGAAGGGAGGGGGGGGGGTGGAAGGGAGGGGGAGCGGAGGAAGGAGGGAGGGGGAGTGGAGGAGGAGGGAGAGGGGGGAGGAGGAAGGAGGATAAGGGGAGTTGAGGGGGATGGAGATGGAGGGGGAGGGGAGGGAGGGGTGGGGAGGAAGGAGAGGGGAGGGAGGTTGTAGGGCGGAGGGGTAGAGGGAAGGGGAGTGGAGGAGGAGGGGATGGAGATGGAGGGGGAGGGGAGGGAGGAGGGGAGGGAGGGGGATGGAGATGTGGAGGGGGGATGGAGATGGAGGGGGAGAGAGGGAGGGAGGGAGGGGGATGGAGATGGAGGAGGGGGGGAGGGAGGGAGGGGAGGGAGGGAGGGGGATGGAGATGGAGGGGGGAGAGGAGGGAGGAGGGGAGGAGGGAGGGGGATGGAGATGGAGGGGGGGAGGGGAGGGGGGGAGGGGAGGGAGGGAGGAGTGAGGAGGAGGGAGGAGGAGGGAGGATAAGGGGGGTTGAGGGGATGGAGATGGTGGGGGGAGGGGAGGGAGGAGGAGGGAGGGGAGGGAGGGGAGGGGGATGGAGATGGAGGGGGGAGGGGAGGGAGGAGGGGAGGGAGGGGGATGAGGAGGGGGGAGGGGGATGGAGATGGAGGAGGAGGAGGGGAGGAGGGGAGGGAGGGAGGAGGGGGAGGGATGGAGATGGAGGGGGGAGGGGAGGGGGAGGGAGGGGAGGGAGGGAGGAGGGGAGGGAGGGGGATGGAGATGGAGGGGGGAGGGAGGGGGAGGGAGGGGAGGGAGGGGTGGGAGGGGGATAAGGGGGGTTGAGGGGGATGGAGATGGAGGGGAGGGGAGGAGAGGAAGGGAGGGTGAGGGAGGAGGGAGGGGGAGGAGGGAGGGGTGGGAGGGGGGGAGGAGGGAGGGGGGGGGAGGAGGGAGGGGATAGGGGTAGGGGAGGGGGATGGAGATGGAGGAGGGAGGGAGGGAGGGAGGGGGTGGGGAGGGGAAGGAGAGGGGAGGGGGGGAGGGGAGGGAGGGGGGAAGGAGGAGGGGAGGGAGGGGGATGGAGATGGAGGGGGGATGGAGATGGAGGGGGAGGGAGGGAGGGGGAGGGGGAGGGAGGATGGAGGAGGAGGAGGGAGGGTAAGGGGGGTTGAGGGGATGGAGATGGAGGGGGAGGGGAGGGGAGGGGGAGGGAGGGGGAGGGAGATGGGAGATGGAGGAGGAGGGAGGAGGGGGAGGGAGTGGAGGGGGAGGGGAGGGAGGGAGATGGAGGGGTAGGGGAGGGAGGGGTGGGGAGGGAAGGAGAGGGGAGGGAGGTGTAGGGCGGAGGGGGTAGAGGGAGGGGAGTGGAGGAGGAGGGGATGGAGATGGAGGGGGGTGGTGGAGGGTGGAGGGGGGGGAGGGTGGGGGATGGGATGGAGGGGGAGGGGAGGGAGGGAGGAGTGGAGGTGGAGGGAGGGTGGGTGGGAGGGAGGGGGTGGGGTGGGGAGGGTGGGGGGTTGAGGGGTGGGATGGTGGGGGGAGGGGAGGGAGGGGGGAGGGAGGGAGGGGGGTGGAGATGGTGGGGGAGGGGAGGGGTGGAGGGAGGGGTGGGAGGGGAGGGAGGGGTGGGGGTGGTGATGGAGGGGGGGGTGGGGAGGGTGGGGGGTGGGAGGGGGGTGGGTGGGGGGGGGGGGGGATGGGATGGTGGGTGGAGGGGAGGGAGGAGGTGGGGGGGGTGGGAGGAGGGGAGGGAGGGGGATGGAGATGGGGGGGAGGGTGGGGTGGGGGGGTAGGGGGGTTGGGGGGGGTTGGAGATGGAGGGGGAGGGAGGAGAGGGTGGGTGGGGGGGGAGGGTGGGGAGGAGGGAGGGGGGAGGAGGGGGTGGGGTGGGGAGGGGTGGGGAGGGGGAGGAGGGAGGGGAGGGGGAGGAGGGGTGGGGTAGGGGTAGGGGGGGGGGATGGAGGTGGGGGAGGAGGGTGGGGGGGAGGGAGGGGGGTGGGGAGGGAGGTGAGGGGTGGGGGGAGGGGAGGGTGGGGGAGGGGTGGGGTGGGAGGGGGTTGGTGATGGTGTGGGTGAGGGGTGGGAGGGGGGAGGGAGGGGGTGGGTTGGTGGGGGGGTGGGGGGTGGGGATGGTGGAGGAGGGTGGGGTGGGGAGGGTGGTGGGGGGTGGGAGGGGGGGAGGGGGGGGGGGGGGGTGGGGGTGGGTGGGGTGGGGGGGGGGTGGGATGGTGGTGGTGGGAGGAGGGGAGGGTGGTGGGGTGGGGGTGGGGAGGGTGGGGGAGGGTGGGGGGTGGGTGGTGGTGGGGGGTGGGGTGGGGTGGGGGGGGTGGGGGGGGGGGGGTGGTGGGGGGGGTGGGGTGGGGGGGGGGGTGGGGGGGGGGGGGGGGGGGGGGGGGGGGGTGGGGGGGGGGTGGGGGGTGGGTGGGGGGGGGTGGGGGGGGGTGTGGGTGGGGGGGGGGGGGGGGTGGGGGGGTGTGGGGGGGGTGGGTGGGGGGGGGGGAGGGGGTGGGGTGGGGGTGGGGGGGTGGGGTGGGGGAGGAGTGGGGGGGGTGGGGGGTGGGTGGGTGGTGGTGGTGGGGGGGGGGGGGAGGGGGGAGGGGGGGAGGGGGTGGGGGGGGTGGGGAGGTGGTGGGGAGGAGGTGGAGGAGGAGGGGAGGGAATGGGTGGAGGGGAGGGGGGAGGGAGGGAGGGGGAATGGAGGGTGGGGGTGGGTGGGAGGGGGGTGGGGGGGAGGGGGTGGGGAGTGGAAGGGGGTGGGGGTGGGTGGGTGGGTGGGGGGTGGAGTGGGGGGGGGAGGGGGGGTTTGGGGGGTTGTGGGGGGTGGGGATGGGGGGGGGGGGTGGGTGGGGGTGGGTTGGTTGGGGGGTGGGGGTAGGGGGGAGGGAGGGAGGGGGGAGGGGAGGGAGGGAGGGGGAGGGGGTGGGAGGGAGGGGGATGGAGATGGATAGGGGGAGGGGGTAGGGGGGGAGGGAGAGAGGGGGAGGAGGGAGGAGAGGGAGAGGTTTGGGCCCAACAGGTCCACTTGGTCTAGTGCCCCTCCAAACCCGTCTATCCATGTACCCGTCCAACTGTTTCTTAAACGTTGGGATAGTCCCAGCCTCAACTACCTCCTCCGGCAGCTTGTTCCATACACCCAGAGATGCTGCCTGACCGCTGAGTTACTCCAGCATTCTGTGTCTACCTTCGATTTGTGCCCAGCATCTGCAATTCTTTGCCCTTACACAACTAAGGAACTTCTTTAGTCAGAGGGTGGTGAATCTGTAGGTTTCCTTGCCACAGTAGGCTGTGGACACCAAGTCTACCCAAGCCTTTCACTGTCTAGTTTATAGTTTAGTTTAGTTTGGAGATACAGGGGGGACGGACGGACAGGCCCTTCGGTCCACCGGGTCAAAACTATCCCACACACACACACACACACACACACACACACACACACACACACACACACACACACACACACACACACACACACACACACTAGGGACTTCTTTTTTAAACATTTCCCAAGCCTTGCACGGTTTAGTTTATAGTTTAGTTTAGTTTGGAGATACAGGGGGGGGGGGGGGAACAGGCCATTCGGTCCACCGGATCAGAACTATCACACACACACACACACACACACACACACACACACACACACACACACACACACACACACACACACACTAGGGACTTCTTTTTTAGACATTTCCCAAGCCAATTTACTTCAAACCTGCACGTCTACCCAAGGCTTTCACTGTTTAGTTTATAGTTTAGTTTGGAGGTACAGGCGTGAGGGGGACATGCCCTTCGGTCCACCGGATCAGAACTACCCCCCACACACACACACACACACACACACACACACACAACACACACACACACACACACACACACACCACACACACACACACACACAACACACACACACACACAGCACACACACACACACAACACACACACACACACACACACACACACACACACAACACACACACACACAATCACAAACACACACACACAACACACACACACACACACTAGGAACTTCTTTTTTAAACATTTTCCAAGCCAATTTACTTCCAAACCCGCACGTCTTTGCAATATGGGAGGAGACCGAAGATCTCGGAGGAAACCCAAGGCAGGGGATAAGGTACAAACAAACTCCCCGTACAAACGCCCACCCACACACACTGTTCGGTACATTCACTGACGTGTTGCTCCCCTTGTAAACCCCCCCCTCCCCTCCCCTTTCACACACAACCACAGCCACAAGAGGACCACTTACTCTCGTAGTCATCCAGTTCCTGGGCTTGGATGGGAAGTACCAGGGCAATTGCTCCGATGGTCAAGAAGATCACAGCTCGCATGGCCATCTATCTCTCTCTCTCTCTCTCTCTCTATCGCCGGGCGGCTCAGGACCAGGGACAAGGTGGCGCCTTGCAAAACCCCTTTAACACGGAGATGCGGGTCAATCAATGATCGATCGATCACCAGAGTGTGGCGGCTGGGAACCGATTCAACCCTCGTCACAATGGACACAACTGGCTCTGTGTTGCAGGAGGCGAGCTACCCAGTGTTGGGACTCACACATGGACCATGTCTGTCCACAAAGATCAGAGACGCCCAAAATATACATATATATGTATATATATATATATATACATACATACATGCTGGGAGTGACTGGTCGGGTATTACCAGCGGGTCGGTCAGCATCTTTGGAGAGAGGGAATGAATGAATGAATAAATGAAGGAAGGAATGAATGGATGGATGGATGGATGGATGGATGGATGGATGGATGGATGGATGGATGGATGGATGGATGGATGGATGGATGGAAGGATGGATGGATGGATGGATGGATGGATGGATGGAAGGATGGATGGAAGGATGGATGGATGGAAGGATGGATGGATGGATGGATGGATGGATGGATGGATGGATGGATGGATGGTTAGAGCAAAGAACCACAGATGCAAAGAACCACAGTACAAATCGAAGGTAGACACAGAAATGTTGGAGTAACTCAATGCAGCGGGTCAGGCAACATCTTTGGAGAGAGGGAATGAATGAATGAATGAATGAATGAATGAATGAATGAAGGAATGAATGAAGGAATGAAGGAATGGAGGAATGGATGAATGAAGGAAGGAATGAAGGAATGGAGGAATGGAGGAATGAAGGAATGAAGGAATGAAGAAATGAAGGAAGGAATGAAAGAATGAAGGAAGGAATGATGGAAAGAAGGAATGAAGGAATGAAGGAATGAAGGAATGAATGGAGGAATGAAGGAATGGAGGAATGGAGGAATGAAGGAAGGAATGAAGGAATGAAGGAATGAAGGAATGAATGGAGGATTGGAGGAATGAAGGAATGAAGGAATGAAGGAAGGAATGAAGGAAGGAATGAAGGAAGGAATGAATGAAGGAATGAAGAAATGAAAGGAGGAATGAAGGAATGGAGGGATGAAGGAAGGAATGAAGGAATGAAGGAATGAAGGAATGGAGGAATGGAGGAATGAAGGAATGAAGGAATGAAGGAATGGAGGAATGGAGGAATGAAGGAATGAAGGAATGAAGGAATGAAGCAATGAAGGAATGGAGGAAGGAAGGAATGAAGGAAGGAAGGAATGAATGAAGGAATGGAATGAAGGAATGAAGGAATGAAGGAAGAGAATGGAGGAATGGAGGAATGGAGGAATGAAGGAATGAAGGAATGGAGGAATGAAGGAATGGAGGAAGGAAGGAATGAAGGAATGAAGGAATGAAGGAATGGAAGGAAGGAAGAATGAAGGAATGGAGGAATGAAGGAATAAAGGAATGAAGGAATGAAGGAATGAAGGAAGGAAGGAATGGAATGAAGGAATGAAGGAATGGAGGAATGAAGGAATGAAGGAATGAAGGAAAGAAGGAATGAAGGAAGGAATGAAGGAATGAAGGAATGGTAGGAATGAAGGAATGAAGGAATGGAGGAAGGAAGGAATGAAGGAATGAAGGAATGAAGGAATGGAGGAAGAAGGAATGAAGGAATGAAGGAATGAAGGAATGGAGGAATGGAGGAATGAAGGAATGAAGGAAGGAAGGAAGGAATGAAGGAATGAAGGAATGAAGGAATGAAGGAATGGAGGAATGAAGGAATGGAGGAGTGGAGGAATGAAGGAATGAAGGAATGAAGGAATGGAAGAATGAAGGAATGAAGGAATGGAGGAATGGAGGAATGGAGGAATGAAGGAATGGAGGAATGGAGGAAAGGAGGAATGAAGGAAGGAATGAAGGAAGGAATGAAGGAATGGAGGAATGGAGGAATGGAGGAATGAAGGAATGAAGGAATGAAGGAATGGAGGAAGGAAGGAATGGAATGGAGGAATGAAGGAATGAAGGAATGAAGGAAGGAATGAAGGAATGAATGAAGGAAGGAATGAAGGAATGAAGGAAGGAATGGAGGAAGGAATGAAGGAATGAAGGAATGAAGGAATGAAGGAAGGAAGGAATGAAGGAATGGAGGAATGAAGGAATGGAGGAATGAAGGAATGAAGGAATGAAGGAAGGAATGAAGGAATGAAGGAATGGAGGAATGAAGGAATGGAGTAATGAAGGAAGGAATGAAGGAATGAAGGAATGGAAGAATGAAGGAATGAAGGAATGGAGGAATGGAGGAATGAAGGAATGAAGGAATGGAGGAATGAAGGAATGGAGGAATGAAGGAATGGAGGAATGAAGGAAGGAATAAAGGAATGGAGGAATGAAGGAAGGAAGGAATGAAGGAATGAAGGAATGAATGAAGGAATGAATGAATGAAGGAAGGAATGAAGGAATGGAGGAATGGAGGAATGGAGGAATGAAGGAATGAAGGAATGGAGGAATGAAGGAATGGAGGAAGGAAGGAATGAAGGAATGAAGGAATGAAGGAATGAAGGAATGGAGGAATGAAGGAATGGAGGAGTGGAGGAATGAAGGAATGAAGGAATGAAGGAATGGAAGAATGAAGGAATGAAGGAATGGAGGAATGGAGGAATGGAGGAATGAAGGAATGGAGGAATGGAGGAAAGGAGGAATGAAGGAAGGAATGAAGGAATGAAGGAAGGAATGAAGGAATGGAGGAATGGAGGAATGGAGGAATGAAGGAATGAAGGAATGAAGGAATGGAGGAAGGAAGGAATGGAATGGAGGAATGAAGGAATGAAGGAATGAAGGAATGAATGAAGGAAGGAATGAAGGAATGAAGGAAGGAAAGGAGGAAGGAATGAAGGAATGAAGGAATGAAGGAAGGAAGGAATGAAGGAATGGAGGAATGAAGGAATGGAGGAATGAAGGAATGAAGGAATGAAGGAAGGAATGAAGGAATGAAGGAATGGAGGAATGAAGGAATGGGGGAATGAAGGAAGGAATGAAGGAATGAAGGAATGGAAGAATGAAGGAATGAAGGAATGGAGGAATGGAGGAATGAAGGAATGAAGGAATGGAGGAATGAAGGAATGGAGGAATGAAGGAATGGAGGAATGAAGGAAGGAATAAAGGAATGGAGGAATGAAGGAAGGAAGGAATGAAGGAATGAATGAAGGAATGAATGAATGAAGGAAGGAATGAAGGAATGGAGGAATGAAGGAATGGAGGAATGAAGGAAGGAAGGAAGGAATGAAGGAATGGAGGAATGAAGGAAGGAATGAAGGAATGAAGGAATGGAAGAATGAAGGAATGAAGGAATGGAGGAAGGAATGAAGGAACGAAGGAATGGAAGAATGAAGGAATGGAGGAATGGAGGAATGGAGGAATGAATGAAGGAATGAAGGAATGGAGGAATGAAGGAATGGAGGAATGAAGGAAGGAATGAAGGAATGAAGGAATGGAAGAATGAAGGAATGAAGGAAGGAATGAAGGAATGAAGGAATGAAGGAATGGAGGAAAGGAGGAATGAAGGAAGGAATGAAGGAATGAAGGAAGGAATGAAGGAATGGAGGAATGGAGGAATGGAGGAATGAAGGAATGAAGGAATGAAGGAATGGAGGAAGGAAGGAATGGAATGGAGGAATGAAGGAATGAAGGAATGAAGGAAGGAATGAAGGAATGAATGAAGGAAGGAATGAAGGAATGAAGGAAGGAATGGAGGAAGGAATGAAGGAATGAAGGAATGAAGGAAGGAAGGAATGAAGGAATGGAGCAATGAAGGAATGGAGGAATGAAGGAATGAAGGAATGAAGGAAGGAATGAAGGAATGAAGGAATGGAGGAATGAAGGAATGGAGGAATGAAGGAAGGAATGAAGGAATGAAGGAATGGAAGAATGAAGGAATAAAGGAATGGAGGAATGGAGGAATGAAGGAATGAAGGAATGGAGGAATGAAGGAAGGAATAAAGGAATGGAGGAATGAAGGAAGGAAGGAATGAAGGAACGAATGAAGGAATGAATGAATGAAGGAAGGAATGAAGGAATGGAGGAATGAAGGAATGGAGGAATGAAGGAAGGAAGGAAGGAATGAAGGAATGGAGGAATGAAGGAAGGAATGAAGGAATGAAGGAATGGAAGAATGAAGGAATGAAGGAATGGAGGAAGGAATGAAGGAACGAAGGAATGGAAGAATGAAGGAATGGAGGAAGGAATGAAGGAACGAAGGAATGGAAGAATGAAGGAATGAAGGAATGGAAGAATGAAGGAATGAAGGAATGGAGGAAGGAATGGAGGAATGGAGGAATGGAGGAATGGAGGAATGAAGGAATGGATGGATGGATGGATGGATGGATGGATGGATGGATGGATGGATGGATGGATGGATGGATGGATGGATGGATGAATGAATGGTAGAGCAAAGAACTGCAGATGCTGGTACAAATCGAAGGGAGACACAGAAATGCTGGAGTAACTCAGCTCAGTGGGACAGGCAGCATCTCTGGAGAGAAGGAATGGGTGACGTTTCTGGGTCGAGACCCTTCTTCAGTCTGATGTTAGAGGCCTTCCTTCTCTCCAGAGATGCTGCCTGACCCGCTGAGTTACTCCAGCATCTTGTGTCCACCTTCGAATGAATGAATGGTATCAAAATGAGACTGTCGTTTACATCCCAACCGTGTGGACATTGACTTCTCTAACTTCAAGTAACCCTTGCCTTCCCCCTCTCTCTCCGTCCCTCCCCCATCCCAGTTCTCCGACCAGTCTGACTGTTCCCCCGATTGCATTTCGTCTCTGTTTGTGTTGTTGTCACCTTCCCTTAGCTAACGATGGTCTATTCTACATTTTCCACAAACCGCATCTCTTTTGATGTCTCCTTTTAGCACCCGCCCCTTCCTTATCTCCGCGTCTCCCTCTCCCCCCGACTCCCAGTTTGAAGGAGGGTCTCGGCCCGAAACGTCACCCGTTCCTTCTCCCCAGAGATGCTGCCCTGTCCCGCTGAGTTACTCCAGCATTTTTGTGTCTATCGTTGAGCCAAATAGTTTGTTACTGATGAAACGATATTTCGTTCGGCCTGATGACTGAATCGGACACCCGCGGGATTATCTCGAAGTGCAGGAATACTTGAAGTTTGGAGAAGTCAACCGCGAACTCTCAGCACGAATATATAGACAATAGACAATAGGTGCAGGAGGAGGCCATTCGGCCCTTCGAGCCAGCACCGCCATTCAATGCGATCATGGCTGATCATTCTCAATCAGTACCCCGTTCCTGCCCTCTCCCCATACCCCCTGACTCTGCTATCCTGAAGAGCTCTATCCAGCTCTCTCTTGAATGCATTCAGAGAGTTGGCCTCCACTGCCTTCTGAGGCAGAGAATTCCACAGATTCACAACTCTCTGACTGAAAAAGTTTTTCCTCATCTCAATTCTAAATGGCCGACCCCTTATTCTTTTTTTTTTTAAAAATTCTATTTTTATTTTGATTTTCCAGTTCCATACATTCTGCAATATTACACATTCTCATTCACCTTAAACCCTCCTTAGTTAACAAATACTGCATATCCCAAAATAAAGCATACCACCGGTATTGGAAGCACTACAAGGATGGGTAATGACTTACTGGACATTTGATCATATCCAAAACTTAACTACGCACAAAAACTAAAACAAAAACAACTAAAACCAACATTTGGGGTATACCTCTATAATATTTCATCACTACTTCTGGAGCGGTATGAAATCAAGGAAAATGAGATAGGACACGGAAGTAGGATACAAAGATCAGCTTTATACGAATGATGGCCGTACGGGCATGATGTACAACAAAGTTTTTCCTCATCTCAGTTCTAAATGGCCGACCCCCCTGACTCCGCTATCCTTAAGAGCTCTATCTAGCGATCTCTTGAATGCATTCAGAGAATTGGCCTCCACTGCCCTCTGAGGCAGAGAACTCCACAGATTCACAACTCTCTGACTGAAAAAGTTTTTCCTCATCTCTGTCCTAAATGGCCGACCCCTTATTCTTAAACTGTGTGTGGCCCCTGGTTCTGGACTCCCCCAACATTGGGAACATGTTTCCTGCCTCTAACGTGTCCAACCCCTTAATAATCTTGTACATTTCGATAAGATCTCCTCTCATCCTTCTAAATTCCTCTGTCTAGCCAGTCGAACCTCTAAAGTTAACATCGAGGAGCTCGCAGTCTCAGGTTGAGACCGACGCCTGGAAGCTTAGAGCCACACGACGATCGACAAGCCCCCGAGCTAAGAATCCCACGATGCAGGAGCTTGATCGCCCCGATGCGGAGGGCCCAAACGCTGCCGGCTACGGGAGTCAAGATCGTCCCGTCAACGGAAGCCTAGAGACCCCCACGGCCGCAGGAGGACAAAGAAGGGAAGAGATCGAACTATTCTTTCGCCTTCCATCACAGTGAGGAATATGGAGGAGTCACTGTGGTGGATGTTCGTGTTGAAATGTATTGTGTGTGACCTGTTTGTTTTTTATTGGCACGGCAAATGAAATTTTTCGTGTGTTGCAAAACATACTTGGCTGAAAAAGTACCACAATGATTATGAGTTACTGCATTCCTTGCTCCTGGCAGCGTGTTTGCAAATGATCACATTATTTTCCCTTCCATTTGCAAAATGATGCAAATGATGACCGTCTCTTTGGGATTGTCTGGGACATGGTGGGTTTGGTGCGAGGAATTTGCATTTCCTCGACTCAATCTGGCACTCAACGATATTCCCATTGCCTCCCTTTAGTTTTTACTTTTAGAGAGGCAGCGCGGATAAAGCACGGTGGCGCGGCGGTAGAGTTGCCGCCTTACAGCGAATGCAGCGCCGGAGACCCGGGTTCGATCCCGACTGTGGGCGCCGTCTATACGGAGTTTGTACGTTCTCCCCGTGACCTGCGTGGGTTTTCTCCGAGATGGGATGGAACCTGAGTCTCCAGCGCTGCATTCGCTGTGAGGCGGCAACTCTACCGCTGCGCCACCGTGGCCTTTGTTCTTACTATTTTCTCTTTGATTTGCAAAATGAGGACAGCCTCTTTGGGAACATATGAGACAATAGACAATTTACAATAGACAATAGGTGCAGGAGGAGGCCAATTCGGCCCTTCGAGCCAGCACCGCCATTCAATGTGATCTTGGCTGATCATTCTCAATCAGTACCCCGTTCCTGCCTTCTCCCCATACCCCCTGACTCCGCTATCCTTAAGAGCTCTATCCAGCTCTCTCTTGAATGCATTCAGAGAATTGGCCTCCACTGCCTTCTGAGGCAGAGAATTCCACAGATTCTCAATTCTCTGACTGAAAAAGATTTTCCTCATCTCAGTTCTAAATGGCCTACCCCTTATTCTTAAACTGTGTGTGGCCCCTGGTTCTGGAGTCCGGTAGAGTTGCTGCTTTACAGCGAATGCAGCGCTGGAGACTCAGGTTCGATCCTGACTACGGGTGCTGCACTGTAAGGAGTTTGTACGTTCTCCCCGTGACCTGCGTGGGTTTTCTCCGAGATCTTCGGTTTCCTCCCACACTCCAAAGACGTACAGGTATGTAGGTTAATTGGCTATGGGTAAATGTAAAAATTGTCCCTAGTGGGTATAGGATAGTGTTAATGTACGGGGATCGCTGGGCGGCACGGACTTGGTGGGCCGAAAAGGCCTGTTTCCGGCTGTATATATATGATATGATATGATAACATTGGGAACATGTTTCCTGCCTCTAACGTGTCCAATCCCTTAGTAATCTGCCTGAGGCACGGTGGGACTGGTGCGGGCTATTTACATTCACTCTACACGGTCTTGCACTCAACGTTATTCTCATTACCCACTTGACCGAGTGTCCGCGCGCTGCGGACGGCTCCATTGTCGCGGTGCATTGTCTTTCCACCGACTGGCTAGCGCGCAACGAAATACTTTCCACCGTGCCTCGAAGAGGGAACGTGAGTGGATGTGAGAGGATGTTTCCACTGGTGGGAGAGTCTCGGACCAGAGGTCACAGCCTCAGAATTAAAGGACGTTCCTTTAGGAAGGAGATAATAGACAATAGACAATAGGTGCAGGAGGAGGCCATTCGACCCTTCGAGCCAGCACCGCCATTCAATGTGATCATGGCTGATCATTCTCAATCAGTACCTCGTTCCTGCCTTCTCCCCATACCCCCTGACTCCGCTATCCTTAAGAGCTCTATCCAGCTCTCTCTTGAATGCATTCAGAGAATTGGCCTCCACTGCCTTCTGAGGCAGAGAATTCCACAAATTCGCAACTCTCTGACTAAAAAAGTTTTTCCTCATTTCAGTTCTAAATGGCCGACCCCTTATTCTTAAACTGTGGCCCCTGGTTCTGGACTCCCCCAACATTGGGAACATGTTTCCTGCCTCTAACGTGTCCAACCCCTTAATAATCTTATATGTTTCGATAAGATCCCCTCTCATCCTTCTAAATTCTAGGTATCACAAATTGCTGGAGTAACTCAGCGGGTCAGGCAGCATCTCAGGAGACGTTTCGATAAGATCTCCTCTCATCCTTCTAAATTCCAGTGTATACAAGCCTAGTCGCTCCAGTCTTTCAACTGGAAAGATGAGGAGGAATTTCTTTCGTCAGAGGGTGGTGAATCTGTGGGATTCTTTGCCACAGACGGCTGTGGAGGCCACAAGTCTGTGGATATATTTAAGGCAGAGATAGATAGATTCTTGATTAGTGCGGGTGTCAGGGGTTACGTGGAGAAGGCCGGAGAATGGGGGCGGTCAGCACGATCTTTTAGGAAGGAGATGAGGAGGAATTTATTTCGTGAATCTGTGGATTTCTTTGGAAAAAACAGCTGTGGAAAGCAGGGATAGATGGATTCTTGATTAGTGCGGGTGTCAGGGGTTATGGGGAGAAGGCAGGAGAATGGGGTTGGGAGGGAGAGATTGATCAGCCGTGATTGAATGACGGTATCACAAAATGCTGGAGTAACTCAGCGGGTCAGGCAGCATCTCGGGAGAGAAGGAATGGGCGACGTTTCGGGTTGAGACCCTTCTTCAGTCTGACCCCTGTGTGGCCCCTGGTTCTGGACTCCCCCCAACATTTTTCCTGCATCTAGCCCGTCCGATCCTTTAAGAATTTTGTATGTTCCTCTAAGATCCCCTCTCGTCCTTCTAAATTCCAGCGAATGCAAGCCCAGTCGACCCATTCTTTCATCGTATGTCAGTCCCGCCATCCCGGGGATTAACCTGGTGAACCTACGCTGCACTGCCTCAATAGCAAGGACGTCCTTCCACAAATTAGGAGACCAAAACTGCACACAGTACTCCAGGTGTGGGGGT
Source organism: Rhinoraja longicauda (assembly GCF_053455715.1). Lineage (NCBI taxonomy): Eukaryota > Metazoa > Chordata > Chondrichthyes > Rajiformes > Arhynchobatidae > Rhinoraja > Rhinoraja longicauda. The sequence goes on from NC_135986.1 coordinate 3,813,863, forward strand.
GGCAGAGTAACTCAGCAGGTCAGGCAGCATCTCTGGAGAGAAGGATCAGGTGACGTTTCGGGTCGAGACCTTTCTTCAGACCTGTAGCGTTCCCAACCTCGTCCCTTATGAAGAGTCTCATAAATTCATGCTCAGAAGCGATAGGAGCAGAATTAGGCCATTCGGCCCATCAAGTCTACTCTGCCATTCAATCAAGGCCGATCTATCTCTCCCTCCCAACCCCGGCCTGCAGGCCATTCGGCCCTGCGAGCCAGCACCGCCATTCAATATGATCATGGCTGCTCATCGAAAATCTGTAACCTGCTTTCTCCCCATATCCCTTGATTCCATTAGCCCTAGAAGCTAAATCTAACTCTCTGTCGAAAACATCCAGTGAATCGGCCTCCACTGCCCTCTGTGGCAGAGAATTCCACAGATTCACAACTCTCTGGGTGAAATAGTTTCTTCCTCATCTCAGTCCAAAATGGCCGCCCCCTTATTCTTAAACTGTGTGTGGCCCCTGGTTCTGGACTCCCCCAACATGGGGAACATTTTTCCTGCATCTAGCCCGTCCAATCCCTTTAGAATCTTACATGTTTCTATATCCCCATATCCTTTGATTCCCTTAGCCCGTTAGAACCACGTCCAACTCTCTCTTGAAAACATCCAGTGAATCGGCCTCCACTGCCTTGTGTGGCAGAGAATCCCACAGATTCACAACTCTCTGGGTGAAAATAGTTTCTCCTCATCTCCGTCCAAAATGGCCGACCTCTTATTGTTAACTGAGAATGAGCTGAGTTGCTCCAGCGTTTTGTGTCTGAGCCAACACGTCCCGTGTTTCTCTGTCTACCGGTGATACCATTTAACCCAAATTAACATGGTCTGATCCTTGTCCAGTTCAATGATCACCCAGAACGGTCTCTGGGCGCGTTAATAAGAAAGGCGCTGGAGCCAGTTTGTCTATTGGCCCCAAAGATGTGGAAACAAGTGTGTGTGTGTGTGTGTTTGTGTGTGTGTCCCCTCCCCCCCCCCCTCCTCCCCCTCCCCCGGCCGTTTCATCCTTGAGTCCAGATCTATATAAAGAGTTCCAAGGCGATGTGTGTTTCAGCTCAGAGTGGGTCGGCTGCTGTGGAGATGAGAGCCGTGGTCGTGATCGTGGGGCTGATGGCACTCGCTTGTCCCGTTCTCACCGATGACTGGAGCGACTATGAGAGTAGGTGCTCGACCCGCTAGAGTATGTGTGTGTGTGCGTGTGTGTGTGTGTGTGCGCGTGTGCGTGTGTGTGTGCGTGTGCCTGTCTGTGTGTGTGTGAGCATGTGTGTACGTGTGTGTGTGCCTGTCTGTGTGTGTGTACGTGTGTGTGTGTGTGTGTGCCTGTCTGTGTGTGTGGGCATGTGTGCGTGTGTGTTTGTGAGTGCGTATGTGTGTGCCTGTCTGTGTGTGTGTGTGTGTGAATGTGTGTGTCTGTGTGTGCGTGTGTGTATGTGTCCATGTGTGCGTGTGTGTATGTGTGCGTGTGTGTTTGTTTGTGTGTGCGTGTGTGTACATGTGTGTGTGTGTGTGCGTGTGTGTGCGTATGTGTGTGCCTGTCTGTGTGTGTGTGTGTGTGTGTGTGTGTGTGTGTGTGTGTGTGTGTGTGTGTGTGAGTGCGTGTGTGTGCGTATGTGCGTGCCTGTCTGTGTGTGTGTCCCCGTGTGTATGTGTGTGTGTGTGTGTGTGTGTACGTGTGTGTGTGTGTGTGCGTGTGCCTGTCTGTGTGTGTGTGTGAGTGCGTGTGTGTGTGTTGGGGGGGGTAGAGAGAGGGGGTTGGGAGAGGAGGAGGGAGTCGGGGTGGGGAGGGGGGAGAGAGGGAGTCGGGGTGGGTGTAGGGGAGAGGGAGAGGGAGAGGGAGAGACCCTTCTTCGGACTGAGAGTCAGAGGAGAGAGAGAGAGTCTAGAGATATGGAAGGGTGAGGTGTGAAAACAACAGATCAAAGCAGATGGGGTGAGGGTCTCGACCCGAAACTCCACCCAATCCTTCTCTCCCGAGATGCTGCCCGTCCCGCTGAGTTACTCCAGCACTACGTGCCTTGTCTTTAGTGTGAATGGGTCAGCAGGAATCCGGTGGGCCGAAGGGCCTGTTTCCCCCACTGTATCTCCAAAGTAAAACACAGATGCTCCTCAACTTACGATATTTCGACTTCACGATGGTGCAAAAGTGATAAACATTCAGTAGAAACTGTAGATTAGGTGGCTATGATGTTGGGTAGGTTAGGTGGCTATGATGATCGGTAGGTTAGGTGGCTATGATGTTGGGTAGGTTAGGTGGCTATGATGATCGGTAGGTTAGGTGGCTATGATGTTGGGTAGGTTAGGTGGCTATGATGATCGGTAGGTTAGGTGGCTATGATGATCGGTAGGTTAGGTGGCTATGATGATCGGTAGGTTAGGTGGCTATGATGATCGGTATGTTAGGTGGCTATGATGATCGGTATGTTGCGTGGCTATGATGATCGGTAGGTTAGGTGGTTATGATGATCGGTAGGTTAGGTGGCTATGATGATCGGTAGGTCCAGAACCAGGCGCCACACCCAGTCTAAGAATAAAGGGGAGGCCATTTAAAACTGAGGTGAGAAGAAACGTTTTCACCCAGAGAGTTATGAATTTGTGGAATTCTCTGCCACAGAGGGCAGTGGAGACCGATTCACTGGATGAATTGAAAAGAGAGTTAGATGGAGCTCTAGGGGGCTAGCGGAATCAAGGGATATGGGGAGAAGGCAGGCACGGGTTACTGATTGTGGATGATCAGCCATGATCACAATAAATGGTGGTGCTGGCTCAAAGGGCCGAATGGCCTCCTCCTGCACCTATTTTCCATGTTTCTCTGTTAAGTGGCTCTGATGTTTGGTAGGTTAGGTGGCTATGATGATCAGTAGGTTAAGTGGCTATGATGATCGGTAGGTTAGGTGGCCATGATGATCGGTAGGTTAGGTGGCCATGATGATCGGTAGGTTAGGTGGCTGTGATGATCGGTAGGTTAGGTGGCTATGATGATCGGTAGGTTAGGTGGCTGTGATGTTGGGTAGGTTAGGTGCATTAAACGCATCTTCGACTCGCGATATTTTGGATTTACGCCGGGTTTATCGAGACGTAACCCCATCGTGAGTCTCGGAGCACGTGTTTACGGGTGGTCGCTGGGCGGGACAGGCCCGGCGGGCCGAAGGGCCTGTATCCCCCCCTCTCCCCCCAACCCCCCCCAGAACAGTGTCTCTCTCCAAACCAAGACCCAAGCCAACTCTCCGCCTCCACTGGTTAACGCCCTGACGTTACTGTACCCACGTTACTCTGCCCACGTTACCGTACCCGCGTTACCGTACCCGCGTTACCGTACCAGTGTTTCTGTTTTCTAGCTGTCTACTTCCGCTGTTTCCTCGGCAAGGGCGTCTGTCGGTTGGATGGCTGCTTGGCTGGGGAGAAGCGGAACCGTGAGCGATGCTTCCTGGGGTTGACCTGCTGCGTGGGCTAATGACGAGCCGAGGCCGTGGGCGCGGCCACCATCCCCCGCTCCACCGCCCGCGAAGCGTGCGAATAAAAGCCTTTCACCGCCCGTCACACGTTTACCGTTTGTGTGTGTGTGTGTGTGTGTGTGTGTGTGTGTGTGTGTGTGTGTGTGTGCGTGCGTGCGTGCGTGCGTGCGTGCGTGCGTGTGTGTGCGTGTGCTCTGCGGGTCTCTGCGATCACTGCCAGACTAGGCCGCAACACCTCAGGATCAGCCTCGCAGTTCACGCAGGCGAGGACAAACGTCTCTACTCAAGAGCGTAGTCTTAACCCCAGAGACTATGTGCGTCCGCCCGGTCTTACGCTCCTCCGTAAGATCGCCCCTCATCATCCTGCGCTACAAGGAATAGAGTCCCAGCCTGCTCAACCTCTCCCTGTAGCTCACATCCTCTAGTCATCGAGTCATAGAGTCACAGAGTGATACAGTGTGGAAACAGGCCCTTCGGCCCAACTTGCCCACACCGGCCATCATGTCCCAGCTACCCTAGTCCCACTTGCCTGCGTTTGGCCCATATCCCTCCAAACCTGTCCTATTCATGTACCTGTCCATCTGTTTCTCAAACGTTGGGATAGTCCCAGCCTCAACTACCTCCTCCGGCAGCTCGTTCCATACACCCACCACCCTCTGTGTTCCATACACCCACCACCCTCTCCCTGTAGCTCACACCCTCTAGTCCTGGCAACATCCACGTAAATCTTCTCTGAACCCATTCCATGTAGGTAGTTGTTGATTAATTATTGTCCTTGGCTAAAGTTGGTATATTCAGTTTAGATCGTACTTTGGTTCTGGGTTTGGTTTTCTGGTCGAGCACTGATTAGGGTTTGCCAACCTCCTCACTCCCAGATACGGGACAAGGTGACGTCACCGCCCCACGCCCCATGTGACCTCACCCAGCCAGCGGCCACGTGCTCCCGCTCCACCAATGGCGGCCACCCGGGCCGGGAGGGGGGTTGCTACGCATTCTCCGTTAGGCGGCACCCGGGCCTCCGGGCCTAGACTGTCCAGTGCTAAAATGTTGAAAACCTAGAGTGTCGGGACCTAAACTGTTGGGATCTATTGCGTCCGGGCCTACAATGTCGGGGCCTACAGCGTCCGGGCCTACAGCATCCGGGCCTACAGTGTCCGGGCCTACAGCGTCCGTGTCTACAGTGTTGGGGCCTACAATGTCGGGGCCTACAGTGTCCGGGCTTACAGTGTCCAGGCCTACAGTGTCCGGGCCTACAGTGTCCGGGCCTACAGCGTCCGGGCCTACAGCATCTGGGCCTACAGCATCCGGGCCTACAGTGTCCGGGCCTACAGCGTCCGGGCCTACAGCGTCCAGGCCTACAGCGTCCATGTCTACAGCGTCGGGGCCTACAGTGTCCGGGCCTACAGCGTCCGGGTCTACAATGTCTTTTTTTGTTGTTGTTTTTTTTAATTTCAAAAATATTTATTCAAATATCAAAATAATATATACAATACAATAAAACCAAAACACAACCCACCACCAGAATATTATACAAACAAATATACCTATTGAAACTATTATACAATTATATTACAATCCCCATCCAGGATACATCCAATCCCCCATGGTGCCCAGCGGTCCCGGAAATCCCCCAGGGTGCCCGTGGACAGCGCGCGATCCCTCTCCAACACCACACGGGCACGGATGTAACCCCGGAAAAGGGGCAGGCAGCTGGCTCGGGCATACCCCTCTTCCGCCTGGCGCCGTGAGTCGCGGATGGCCAGCTTGGCCTGGCCCAGGAGCAACCCAACAAGGACATCTTAGGCCCTACCCTCTCCCCTACGCACAGGGTGTCCAAAGATGAGGATGGTGGGTGAAAAGGCAAGGAGCAGCCCTTTAGATATTGGAACAGGGGCTGCAACCTCACACACTCCATGTACACGTGGTACACAGACTCTTCCAACCTGCAAAAGTGGCAGGCGGCTGGCGAGTCTGTGAACCGCGCGAGGAACAGGTTGCAGGGGACTCCTCGTTTCAATACCCTCCACCCCAGGTCCCCGATGGAGAGGGGCAGAATCCCTGCGTAGAGGGACCCACACCGCGGGGTCACCTCGCGACCGGAAGGCAACACCGACCGCCACTTAGTGTCCGGACGCACGGTGGACCAAGGCGAGGAAGTGCAGGGTGTGGAGGAGGAGCCCGTACAGGACACGCCTCCCTGCGTCTCGGAGGGAGACGAAGGGTGTCGAGGAAATGCGGCTCATGTTGTGTGGGACTGGCTCCCGGGAAGGATTACGGTCCGGCCTCGGTCCGACGAGTACTTCCGGCTGAGCGGGGGTTTGCTCAGCCGCAGGTGCTCCACACGTTTGAGCCTCTCCGACACCCAGCGTGGCGGGACAAGGGCCGGCTGCTCTCACGCCTGGGCCGCCGCCCTCCGTCAGCGGAGGGGAGGCCCCGGTCGACAGCGACCAGGTTCCAGACTCTCAGCAAGTCCCGGTAGAAGCCGGGCATCCCCAGCAGGACAGCACGGCTGACACCCACCATCGGGATCCACGTACCTGCTTGAAGGCAGCGGCCCCGTTGGAAAAAGTGCGTCGCCAGCACGTGCCACCTGGGAGGACGCTCCGAGTACAGGTATCTCTGCAGAGTCCTGAGGCAGAGAGCCGCCAACTGGGTGCGGACGCACGCCAGCGACTGCCCGCCCTCCTCAATCGGGAGACTCAGGACCACTGCACAGACCCAGTGCTTTCCGTTGCCCCAGAAGAAGTCCACCAACTTCTTCTGGATGATCCCAGCAAAAGTGGCTGATGGGACCAATGTGGTCAATCAGTGAAGAAAGCGAATGGTATGTTGGCATTCATAGCAAGAGGATTTGAGTTTAGCAGCAGGGAGGTTCTGCTGCAGTTGTACAGGGCCTTGGTGAGACCGCACCTGGAGTATTGTGTGCAGTTTTGGTCTCCTAACCTGAGGAAAGACGTTCTTGCCTTAGAGGGAGTACAGAGAAGGTTCACCAGATTGATCCCTGGGATGGCGGGACTTACATATGTGGAAAGACTGGATAGACTGGGCTTGTACTCGCTGGAATTTAGAAGACTGAGGGGGGATCTTATAGAAACATATAAAATTCTTAAGGGGTTGGAGAGGCTAGATGCGGGAAGATTGTTCCTGATGTTGGGGGAGTCCAGAACCAGGGGTCACAGCTTAAGGATAAGGGGGAAGTCTTTTAGGACCGAGATGAGAAAACATTTCTTCACACAGAGAGTGGTGAGTCTGTGGAATTCTCTGCCACAGAAGGTAGTTGAGGCCAGTTCATTGGCTATATTTAAGAGGGAGTTAGATGTGGCCCTTTTTGCTAAAGGGATCAGGGGGTATGGAGAGAAGGCAGGTACGGGATACTGAGTTGGATGATCAGCCATGATCATATTGAATGGCGGTGCGTACAGGCTCGAAGGGCCGAACGGCCTACTCCTGCACATATTTTCTATGTTTCTATGTTTCTATGTTACCAGAGCAGGGAAGCCACCAGTTGGTTAATGACCAACACCCTTCCCCCGGTAGGAAAGCACGCTGAGGAGACCTGACCAGCGCCCCAGCCCGGGCGACGACTTTCAACTCCAGCTCCTGCCAGTTGGCCAGCCAGGTCTCCGCGACAGGACTCAGGTAGACTCCCAAGTAAAGGAGGCGCGTGGTGCTCCACGGGAAAAACCGCATCTCCTTCAGGGAGGGAGTCCACCTGCCAGGGACCCACCAAGAGTCCAGAACATTTCCCCCAATTGATCCTTGCAGAGGAGGCGGCCGAGAAGACTCATTGGCACTCGTGCATCCTCTGTAGATCAGCGGGGTCAGTGACCATGAGGAGAACGTCATCGTCACAGACCGAGAGGACCATCTCCAAACACATCAAACACATCACAAAGACAGCCTTCTTCCACCTCAAAAACATTGCCCATCTCCGTCCATCCCTCTCCTCCACAGCTGCAGAAACCCTCGTCCACGCCTTCATCACCTCCCGTCTGGACTACTGCAACAGCCTCCTCTATGGCGCACCCTCAAAAATCACCAGTAAACTTCAATACATTCAAAACTCCGCTGCCCGTCTACTCACCCACACCCCGATCCGTGACCATATCACCCCCGTCCTTTACAAACTCCACTGGCTCCCCATCCCCCAGAGAATCCAGTACAAAATCCTCCTCATGACCTACAAAGCCCTCCATAACCTGGCCCCATCCTACCTGACCGACCTCCTCCACAGGCACACTCCCACCTGCACCCTCCGCTCTGCTGCTGCCAATCTCCTATCCCCCCCACATCCGGACCAAACTCAGATCCTGGGGGGACTGGGCTTTCTCCATCGCTGCTCCCACCCTCTGGAACTCACTACCCCAAACCATCAGAGACTCCTCCACACTCACCACATTCAAAACATCACTGAAGTCTCACCTGTTCAGCACTGCCTTCAACCACTGAAGGTCACCTCACCTTCTGTCTCCTTTATCTGTTCGTTTACTTATTTATCTATTTATTCACTTCCCTATGTTCTCTAAATCCCTGTAAAGCGTCTTTGAGTGTATGAAAAGCGCTATATAAATGTAATGCATTATTATTATTATTATATCTGGCTCGCGTAGAACCAAGCCCGTCAACCTCCTCCGAAGCAGACTAAGGAATGGCTCCATGCAGATGGCGTACAGTTGGCCTGACATGGGGCAGCCCTGACGTACTCCTCTGTGGAAGGGAATGGGGGCCATCAAGGATCCGTTGACCTTGACGAGGCACTCCGCAGTGGCGTATAGAAGTCCGATCCGGGCCACAAAGTGCGGTCCGAAACCCAAACGCCCGCAGTCCTCAGCAGATACTCGTGATCCACCCTGTCGAAAGCCTTCTCCTGGTCAAGGGAGAGAAAGGCAGTGGGTACACCGGTCTCCTGAGCCAGGTAGACCAGTTCCCGGACTAGATGGATATTGTCCTGGATGGACCGGCCCGGGACCGTGTAAGACTGGTCAGGGTGGATCACTTGGGCCAGCACTGGGCCCAGACGGTTGGCCATTGCCTTAGCAAAGACCTTGTAATCGGTACAGAGGAGGGAGACCGGGCGTCAGTTCTTTAGTAGGCGGAGATCACCCTTCTTGGGCAGAAGGACCATTACAGCCCTCCGCCAAGACAGGGGCATCTCCCCAGTCGCCAGGCTCTCCCTCAGGACCATGGTGTAGTCCTCCCCCAGGGTCACCCAGAAAGTGCGGAGGAACTCTGCTGTCAGGCCGTCCAGGCCAGGGGATTTGCCCCTTCGAATCTGATGGAGGGCCGCGGTCAGTTCGTCTAGTGTCAGGGGGGCGTCCAGACGCTCGGCACCCTCCGGGCCGACCGTGGCTAGACCTTCCCACACATTAATGACTTAGACGAAGGGATTAAAAGTACCATTAGCAAATTTGCAGATGATACTAAGCTGGGGGGTAGTGTGAATTGTGAGGAAGATGCAATAAGGCTGCAGGGTGACTTGGACAGGTTGTGTGAGTGGGCGGATACATGGCAGATGCAGTTTAATGTAGATAAGTGTGAGGTTATTCACTTTGGAGGTAAGAATAGAAAGGCAGATTATTATCTGAATGGTGTCAAGTTAGGAGGAGGGGGAGTTCAACGAGATCTGGGTGTCCTAGTGCATCAGTCAATGAAAGGAAGCATGCAGGTACAGCAGGCAGTGAAGAAAACCAATGGAATGTTGGCCTTCATAACAAGAGGAGTTGAGTATAGGAGCAAAGAGGTCCTTCTACAGTTGTACAGGGCCCTAGTGAGACCGCACCTGGAGTACTGTGTGCAGTTTTGGTCTCCAAATTTGAGGAAGGATATTCTTGCTATGGAGGGCGTGCAGCGTAGGTTCACTATGTTAATTCCCGGAATGGCGGGACTGTCGTATGTTGAAAGGCTGGAGCGATTGGGCTTGTATACACTGGAATTTAGAAGGAAGAGGAGGGATCTTATTGAAACATATAAGATAATTAGGGGATTGGACACATTAGCGGCAGGAAACATGTTCCCAATGTTGGGGGAGTCCAGAACAAGGGGCCACAGTTTAAGAATAAGGGGTAGGCCATTTAGAACAGAGATGAGGAAGAACTTTTTCAGTCAGAGAGTGGTGAAGGTGTGGAATTCTCTGCCTCAGAAGGCAGTGGAGGCCAGTTCGTTGGATGCTTTCAAGAGAGAGCTGGATAGAGCTCTTAAGGATAGCAGAGTGAGGGGGTATGGGGAGAAGGCAGGAACGGGGTACTGATTGAGAATGATCAGCCATGATCGCATTGAATGGCGGTGCTGGCTCGAATGGCTGAATGGCCTCCTCCTGCACCTATTGTCTATTGTCTATCACTGCACTCGTCCACGCCGGAGCTATCCGGTGAAAACAAGGTCCCATAAAAGGAACGAACCGCCGCGTTGATGTCTTCTGGTTCGGTGACGGGGGAGTCATCGTCAGTGAGCAGCTCCACTAACTGCTGACGGACTCCCCGCCACTTCTCCAGCGAGTAGAAGAAGGGTGAACCACGGTCCAAATCGTGGAGCGTGTGGATCCACGACCTCACGTACGTGCCTCGGAATTGCTGTAACTGCAGCTCCTTCAGCGCGTCCTTCTTCTCCTGGTATTCCCTCCAGAGGGTCGGGTCCCCACCGGTCTGACTTAGACGCGAATCCAAATCGAGCAGCTCACTCCCGAGCTGTTTGACCTTGGAATTGCGTCTCTTGGTCGACCCCCTAGTGTACTCCTGACAGAAACGAAGGATGTGGGCCTTGCCCACGCCCCACCATAGCCGCAGGGAGTGAAATCCCCCCCCTCTTCCCCTTCCAAGTGGTCCAGAACCTCACAAACGAGTCCCGGAAGCGGCGATCCTCCAGCAGCCGGTTGTTAAAGTGCCAGTACGCGGACCCTCCCCGCGTGCGCAGCGGGGTAAACTCCGCCCACACCAGGTGGTGGTCCGAGCAAGGCATCGGCCGCATGGAGGCCGCCGAAACGCGGGAGACGTACGCCCGAGAAATGTACAGGCGGTCTATGCGAGAACCACCCCCCTCTGACCTCCTGGAGAAGGCACTGGAGTCGGGTGGAGGTTCCTCCAGGTGTCTACCAAGTCAAAGGAGCCCACGAGCTCCTTCAACTTCTTCACCGACTCCTGGCCGCGCTGGATACCAGAACGGTCTCCTTCCTCGAGGGTACAGTTGAAATCTCCCCCGGGGATCACGCAGTCGCCGGGGTCGATGGAGCTCAACAGGGCAGACACCTCCCGGAACAGGCACGTCTGCAACACGGCGGGCTTGGGGGCGTACACGTTGACAAAATGCAACGGCACGCCATCCAGGCGCACGGCCAGGTGAAGCAAGCGGCCTGGCACCAATTCCTGGACCTTTAGGATTTCTGGCCGGAAATTCGGGGCCAACAAAATGGCCACCCCACTGGAAATGGAACTGAGGTGGCTCATGAAGACCTCACCACCCCACTCCAGGAGCCAGGTGGACTTGTCTCCTGGGATGGTGTGGGTTTCCTGCAGGTGCAGCAGGCAGTGAAGAAAGCGAATGGTATGTTGGCATTCATAGCAAGAGGATTTGAGTTTAGGAGCAGGGAGGTTCTGCTGCAGTTGTACAGGGCCTTGGTGAGACCGCACCTGGAGTATTGTGTGCAGTTTTGGTCTCCTAACCTGAGGAAAGACGTTCTTGCCTTAGAGGGAGTACAGAGAAGGTTGACCAGATTGATCCCTGGGATGGCGGGACTTACATATGAGGAAAGACTAGATAGACTGGGCTTGTACTCGCTGGAATTTAGAAGACTGAGGGGGGATCTTATAGAAACATATAAAATTCTTAAGGGGTTGGAGAGGCTAGATGCGGGAAGATTGTTCCCGATGTTGGGGGAGTCCAGAACCAGGGGTCACAGCTTAAGGATAAGGGGGAAGTCTTTTAGGACCGAGATGAGAAAACATTTCTTCACACAGAGAGTGGTGAGTCTGTGGAATTCTCTGCCACAGAAGGTAGTTGAGGCCAGTTCATTGGCTATATTTAAGAGGGAGTTAGATGTGGCCCTTTTTGCTAAAGGGATCAGGGGGTATGGAGAGAAGGCAGGTACAGGCTACTGAGCTGAATGATCAGCCATGATCATATTGAATGGCGGTGCGTACAGGCTAGAAGGGCCGAATGGCCTACTCCTGCACCTATTTTCTATGTTTCTATGAAGCTCACCGCATATTTCCCATCCCTCAGGGTTGAGAGATGGTTAAACCTGCGGAGAGGCCTCCTGCTGCCATTTATGTTATAGCTGGCTATGGTGATCGCCGTGTCAGGAGTGCACTAGATCCTCTCACCAGTCCCCTGGTCACTGACAGCAGAGCCGCCTCTGCCACTACGGACCCTAGATGGATTGGCAGTGCGTTTCACCTTCCGGATCTTGGCAACAAGGGACGCTCTACTGATCCCTCGACCCTCAGCAGGAACGACACTGCTCTGGGCCTCGGCGTCCTTTTCCAGGTCGTCCAAGAAGGGCCTGAGCTGACGCCGGTCGTTCCCCTTCACCCCCGTCCCTCCCTTCCCCCTCCCCCTTCCTTCTGAGGATGAGGTTCAGGGAGCTGGTGACCCCTTTGTAAGTTCGGCCACCGGAGGGAGGCCAGTCTGGGCCGATGTTGGGCTCCTTCGGTGGCCGCGATGAACTCGCGGATCTCCACCACCGGGGGCAGCGAGAACATCCATTGACTCATTGTCCGAGGAGTCCCCTTCCACCCGCCCACTGCGGATGGAGTCACCATTCCCATCCTTGGACACACCTTCTGTGCTTGAGACTCCCGCCCCACCCTGCGCAGCGGTTGCCTCTTCCCCACCCTCTGGTCTCACCTCCAACTCAGTCCCCACCGTGGGGCCAGTGGCAGAGGGGCCTTCCTCGGGTGTACCTGGGGAGTCAAGACCATTGACAGTGGGGTCTATCCCTCCACCAGTTGGGCCCAGAGTGGACTCTGGTGCCCCAGACTCAGGGAGTCCCTCTGGAGCCAGGTCCTGCGGGAGAGAAGGGCTGGTTCCCCCTTCCCCTCCCCGCCTACTATCCCTAACTCCACAGGCATGTTCTGCACCTCGTCCTGGGTGGGTTGCTCCTGGGCTTCCTCGGGTGCATGAATCGGGATTCCCTCCCCAACAGTAATCTCTCCCTGCTCCATTATACCCGAGTGGTCCCCATCACCACCCTCCCCAGAAACCCCTTCAGAGCATGGAACTGGGGCCTGAACCAGAGGGCAGGGGTCATCCTCCACCACGGCACTCCACGCCCCACTGGAAGATTCCCCTATGTCCCCCTTCTGCTCCTCCCTGGAGCGATTCCTCCTTCTTTTTTTCGAAGGGGAGGAGCTCACAGACTCTGGGGTCACCTGGCAACCCTAGTCTGCGGCTCCCCCCGGGTCTACAATGTTGGGGCCTACAGTGTCGGAGCCTACAGTGTCCGGGCCTAGAGTGTCCAGGCCTAGAGTGTCCAGGCCTACAGTGTCCAGGCCTACAGTGTCCGGGCCTACAGTGTCCAGGCCTACAGTGTCCAGGCCTACAGTGTCCAGGCCTACAGTGTCTGGGCCTACAGCGTCCGGGCCTACAGTGTCCGGGCCTACAGCGTCCGGGCCTACAGTGTCCGGGCCTACAGCGTCCGGGCCTACAGCGTCCGAGCCTACAGCGTCCGGGCCTACAGCGTCCGGGCCTACAGCGCCCCCCCGGGCCTAACACTGGTCAAGGGCGGTCCCATATGGGACAAACCAATTTAGCCCAAAATACAGGATGTCCCGGCTAATATGGGACATTTGGCGACCCATCGTTTATCCTTGTTCTACAGCACAAGTACTTTGTGTTTTAAATGTAATTTAAAACCTGCACACATTTGGCATATGGGGCGTAACCGTGGCTGTAACAGAAAGACGATACAGACTCCGAGGTCATATGGTCATAAGGTCATAAGTCATAAGTCATAGGAGCAGAATGAGGCCATTCGGCCCATCAAGTCTACTCCACCATTCAATCATGGCTGATCTATCTCTCCCTCCCAACCCCATTCTCCTGCCTTCTCCCCATAACCCTTGACACCCGCACTGATCAAGAATCTATCTATCTCTGCCTTAAACACATCCACTGACTTGTGGCCTCCACAGCCGTCTGTGGCAAAGAATCCTACAGATTCGCCACCCTCTGACTATAGAAATTCCTCCTCATCTCCTTCCTAAAAGAACGTCCTTTAATTCTGAGACTGTGCCCTCTGGTCCTAGACTCTCCCACTAGTGGAAACATCCTTTCCACATCCACTCTATCCAGGCCGCTCACTATTCTGTACGTTTCAATGAGGTCCCCCCTCATCCTTCTAAACTCCAGCGAGTACAGGCCCAGTGCTGACAAACGCTCATCGTACATTAACCCACTCATTCCTGGGATCATTCTTGTAAACCTCCTCTGGACCCTCTCCAGAGCCAGCACATCCTTCCTCAGATACGGGGCCCAAAAACTGCTCACGATACTCCAAATGCGGCCTCACCAGCGACTTATGGAGGTCACAAATGAATGTTGGTGGTCGATTTAATGTTGGTTTTCCACACAGAGGGTGGTGGGTGTATGGAACGAGCTGCCGGAGGAGGTAGTTGAGGCTGGGACTATCCCAATGTTTAAGAGACAGTTAGACCCCTTATTCTTAAACTGTGTGTGGCCCCTGGTTCTGGACTCCCCCAACATGGGGAACATTTTTCCTGCATCTAGCCCGTCCAATCCCTTTAGAATCTTACATGGTTCTATATCCCCATATCCTTTGATTCCTTTAGCCCGTTAGAGCCACGTCCAACTCTCTCTTGAAAACATCCAGTGAATCGGCCTCCACTGCCTTGTGTGGCAGAGAATCCCACAGATTCACAACTCTCTGGGTGAAAATAGTTTCTCCTCATCTCCGTCCAAAATGGCCGACCTCTTATTGTTAAACTGAGAATGAGCTGAGTTGCTCCAGCGTTTTGTGTCTGAGCCAACACGTCCCGTGTTTCTCTGTCTACCGGTGATACCATTTAACCCAAATTAACATGGTCTGATCCTTGTCCAGTTCAATGATCACCCAGAACGGTCTCTGGGCACGTTAATAAGAAACGCGCTGGAGCCAGTTTGTCTATTGGCCCCAAAGATGTGGAAACAAGTGTGTGTGTGTGTGTGTGTGTGTTCGTGTGTGTGTCCCCTCCCCTCCCCCCCCCCCCTCCTCCCCCTCCCCCGGCCGTTTCATCCTTGAGTCCAGATCTATATAAAGAGTTCCAAGGCGATGCGTGTTTCAGCTCAGAGTGGGTCGGCTGCTGTGGAGATGAGAGCCGTGGTCGTGATCGTGGGGCTGATGGCGCTCGCTTGTCCCGTTCTCACCGAGGAACTGAACGACTATGAGAGTAGGTGCTCGACCCGCTAGAGTATGTGTGTGTGTGTGTGTGTGTGTGTGTGTGTGTGTGTGTGTGTGTGCGTGTGCGTGTGCCTGTCTGTGTGTGTGTGAGCATGTGTGTACGTATGTGTGTGCCTGTCTGTGTGTGAGTACGTGTGTGTGTGTGTGTGCGCGTGTGTGACTGTGTGTACGTGTGTGTGAGCACGTGTGTACGTGTGTGTGTGCCTGTCTGTGTGTGTGGGCATGTGTGCGTGTGTGATTGTGAGTGCGTGTGTGTGCCTGTCTGTGTGTGTGTGTGTGTGTGTGTGTGTGTGTGTGTGTGTGTGTGTGTGTGTGTGTGAATGTGTGTCCCCGTGTGTGCGTGTGTGTATGTGTCCGTGTGTGCGTGTGTGTATGTGTGCGTGTGTGTGTGTCCGTGTGTGCGTGTGTGTATGTGTGCGTGTGTGTGTACGTGTGTGTGTGTGTGTTTGTGTGTGCGTGTGTGTGTGTGTGTGCCTGTCTATGTGTGTGTGAGCATGTGTGTGTGTACGTGTGTGTGTGTGTGTGCGCGCGCGTGTGTCTCTGTGTGTGTGTGTGTGTGTGTGTACGTGTGTGTGTGTCTGTGTGTGTGTGTGAGTGTGTGTGTGTGAGTGTGTGTGTGTGGGGGGGGGTAGAGAGAGGGGGTCGGGAGAGGGGGAGGGGGTCGGGGTGGGGAGGGGGGAGAGAGGGAGTCGGGGTGGGTGTAGGGGGTCGGGAGAGGGGGAGGGAGAGACCCTTCTTCGGTCTGAGAGTCAGGGGAGAGAGAGAGAGTCTAGAGATATGGAAGGGTGAGGCGTGAAAACGACAGATCAAAGCAGATGGGGGTGAGGGTCTCGACCCGAAACGCCACCCAATCCTTCTCTCCCGAGATGCTGCCCGTCCCGCTGAGTTACTCCAGCACTACGTGCCTTGTCTTTAGTGTGAATGGGTCAGCAGGAATCCGGTGGGCCGAAGGGCCTG
Organism: Rhinoraja longicauda; assembly: GCF_053455715.1. Taxonomy (NCBI): domain Eukaryota; kingdom Metazoa; phylum Chordata; class Chondrichthyes; order Rajiformes; family Arhynchobatidae; genus Rhinoraja; species Rhinoraja longicauda. The sequence goes on from NC_135986.1 coordinate 3,829,694, forward strand.
TTTCCCCCACTGTATCTCCAAAGTAAAACACAGATGCTCCTCAACTTACGATATTTCGACTTCACGATGGTGCAAAAGTGATAAACATTCAGTAGAAACTGTACATTAGGTGGCTATGATGTTGGGTAGGTTAGGTGGCTATGATGATCGGTAGGTTAGGTGGCTATGATGATCGGTAGGTTAGGTGGCTATGATGATCGGTAGGTTAGGTGGCTATGATGATCGGTAGGTCCAGAACCAGGCGCCACACCCAGTCTAAGAATAAAGGGGAGGCCATTTAAAACTGAGGTGAGAAGAAACGTTTTCACCCAGAGAGTTATGAATTTGTGGAATTCTCTGCCACAGAGGGCAGTGGAGGCCAATTCACTGGATGAATTGAAAAGAGAGTTAGATAGATCTCTAGGGGGCTAGCGGAATCAAGGGATGTGGGGAGAAGGCAGGCATGGGTTACTGATTGTGGATGATCAGCCACGATCACAGTGAATGGCGGTGCTGGCTCGAAGGGCCGAATGGGCTCCTCCTGCACCTATTTTCCATGTTTCTCTGTTAAGTGGCTCTGATGTTTGGTAGGTTAGGTGGCTATGATGTTGGGTAGGTTAGGCTAAGCTTTGATGATCGGTAGGTTAGGTGGCCATGATGATCGGTAGGTTAGGTGGCCATGATGATCGGTAGGTTAGGTGGCTATGATGTTGGGTAGGTTAGGTGGCTATGATGTTTGGTAGGTTAGGCTAGGCTCTGATGTTGGGTAGGTTAGGTGGCTATGATGTTGGGTAGGTTAGGTGACCATGATTATCGGTAGGTTAGGTGGCTGTGATGTTGGGTAGGTTAGGTGGCTATGATGATCGGTAGGTTAGGTGGCTATGATGTTGGGTTGGGTTAGGTGGCTATGATGATCGGTAAGTTAGGTGTATTAAATGCATTTTCGACTCGCGATATTTTGGATTTATGCCGGGTTTGTCGTGACGTAACCCCATCGTGAGTCTCGGAGCGTTACCGTACCCGCGTTACTGTGCCCACGTTACTGTACCCACGTTACTGTGCCCGCATTACCGTACCTGCGTTACCGTACCAGCGTTACCGTGCCGGCGTTTCTGTGTTCCAGCTCGCTACTTCCTCTGTTTCGCCGGCAAGGGCGTCTGTCGGCCGGACGGCTGCTTGGCTGGGGAGAAGCGGAACCGTGAGCGATGCTTCCTGGGGTTGACCTGCTGCGTGAAGCGATGACGAGCGAAGCCGTGGGCGCGGCCACCATCCCCCGCTCCACCGCCCGCGAAGCGTGCGAATAAAAGCCTTTCACCGCCCGTCACACGTTTACCTTTGTGTGTGTGTGTGTGTGTGTGTGTGTATGTGTGTGTGTGTGTGCGTGCGTGCGTGCGTGCGTGCGTGCGTGCGTGTGTGTGCGTGTGCTCTGCGGGTCTCTGCGATCACCGCCAGACTAGGCCGCAACACCTCAGGATCAGCCTCGCAGTTCACGCAGGCGAGGACAAACGTCTCTACTCAAGAGCGTAGTCTTAACCCCAGAGACTATGTGCGTCCGCCCGGTCTTACGCTCCTCCATAAGATCGCCCCTCACCCTCCTGCGCTCCAAGGAATAGAGTCCCAGCCTGCTCAACCTCTCCCTGTAGCTCACACCCTCTAGTCATCGAGTCGTAGAGTCACAGAGTGATACAGTGCGGAAACAGGCCCTTCGGCCCAACTTGCCCACACCGGCCATCATGTCCCAGCTACCCTAGTCCCACTTGCCTGCATTTGGTCCATATCCCACAAACCTGTCCTATCCATGTACCTGTCCATCTGTTTCTCAAACGTTGGGATAGTCCCAGCCTCAACTACCTCCTCCGGCAGCTTGTTCCATACACCCACCACCCTCTGTGTGGAAAAAGTTACCCCTCAGATTCCTATTAAATCTTTTTCCCCTTCACCTCAAACCCACATCCTCTGGTCCTCGATTCCCCTACTCTGGGGGAGAGACTCTGTGCATCTACCCAGTCTATTCCGCTCATGATTTTGTGCACCTCTATAAGATCGCCCCTCATCCTCCTGCACTCCAGGGAATAGAGACCCAGCCTGCTCAACCTCTCCCTGTAGCTCACACCCTCTAGTCCTGGCAACATCCACGTAAATCTTCTCTGAACCCATTCCATGTTGGTAGTTGTTGATTAATTATTGTCCTTGGCTAAAGTTGGTATATTCAGTTTAGATCGTACTTTGGTTCTGGGTTTGGTTTTCTAGTCGAGCACTGATTAGGGTTTGCCAACCTCCTCACTCCCAGATACGGGACAAGGTGACGTCACCGCCTCGCGCCCCACGTGACCTCACCCAGCCAGCGGCCACGTGCTCCCGCTCCACCAATGGCGGCCGCCCGGGCCGGGAGGCGGGTTGCTACGCATCCTCCGTTAGGCGGCGCCCGGGCCTCCGGGCCTAGACTGTCCAGAGCTAAAATGTTGGAAACATAGAGTGTCGGGACCTAAACTGTCGGGATCTATTGCGTCCGGGCCTACAATGTCGGGGCCTACAGCGTCCGGGTCTACAGTGTTGGGGCCTACAATGTCGGGGCCTACAGTGTCCAGGCCTACAGTGTCCGGGCCTACAGTGTCCGGGCCTACAGCGTCCGGGCCTACAGCATCCGGGCCTACAGCGTCCGGGCCTACAGCGTCCGGGTCTACAGTGTTGGGGCCTACAGTGTCGGAGCCTACAGTGTCCGGGCCTACAGTGTCCAGGCCTACAGTGTCCGGGCATACTGTGTCCGGGCCTACAGCGTCCAAGCCTACAGCGTCCGGGCCTACAGTGTCCGGGCCTACAATGTCCGGGCCTACAGCGTCCGAGCCTACAGCGTCTGGGCCTACAGCGTCCGGGTCTACAGTGTTGGGGCCTACAGTGTCGGAGCCTACAGTGTCCGGGCCTACAGTGTCCAGGCCTACAGTGTCCGGGCATACTGTGTCCGGGCCTACAGCGTCCAAGCCTACAGCGTCCGGGCCTACAGTGTCCGGGCCTACAGTGTCCGGGTCTACAGCGTCCGAGCCTACAGCGTCTGGGCCTACAGCGTCCGGGCCTACAGTGTCCGGGCCTACAGCGTCCGGGTCTACAGTGTTGGGGCCTACAGTGTCGGAGCCTACAGTGTCCGGGCCTACAGTGTCCAGGCCTACAGCGTCGGGGCCTACAGCGTCCGAGCCTACAGCGTCCGAGCCTACAGTGTCGGGGCCTACAGTCTCCGGGCGTACAGTGTCGGGGCCTACAGTGTCGGGGCCTACAGTGTCCAGGCCTACAGTGTCCGGGCCTACAGTGTCCGGGCCTACAGCGCCCCCCCCGGGCCTAACACTGGTCAAGGGCGGTCCCATATGGGACAAACCAATTTAGCCCAAAATACAGGATGTCCCGGCTAATATGGGACTGTTGGCGACCCAGCGTTTATCCTTGTTCTACAGCACAAGTACTTTGTGTTTTAAATGTAATTTAAATCCTGCACACATTTGGCATATGGGGCGTAACAGTGGCTGTAACAGAGAGACGATACAGACCGAGGTCATATGGTCATAAGGTCATAAGTAATAGGAGCAGAATGAGGCCATTCGACCCATCAAGTCTACTCCACCATTCAATCATGGCTGATCTATCTCTCCCTCCCAACCCCATTCTCCTGCCTTCTCCCCATAACCCCTGACACCCGCACTAATCAAGAATCTATCTATCTCTGCCTTAAACACATCCACTGACTTGTGGCCTCCACAGCCGTCTGTGGCAAAGAATCCCACAGATTCACCACCCTCTGACTAAAGAAATTCCTCCTCATCTCCTTCCTAAAAGAACGTCCTTTAATTCTGAGGCTGTGCCCTCTGGTCCTAGACTCTCCCACTAGTGGAAACATCCTCTCCACATCCACTCTATCCAGGCCGCTCACTATTCTGTACGTTTCAATGAGGTCCCCCCTCGTCCTTCTAAACTCCAGCGAGTACAGGCACAGTGCTGACAAACGCACATCGTACATTAACCCACTCATTCCTGGGATCGTTCTTGTAAACCTCCTCTGGACCCTCTCCAGAGCCAGCACATCCTTCCTCAGATACGGGGCCCAAAAACTGCTCACGATACTCCAAATGCGGCCTCACCAGCGACTTATGGAGGTCACGAATGAATGTTGGTGGTCGATTTAATGTTGGTTTTCCACACAGAGGGTGGTGGGTGTGTGGAACGAGCTGCCGGAGGAGGTAGTTGAGGCTGGGACTATCCCAGCGTTTCAGAGACAGTTAGACAGGTACATGGATAGGACGGGTTTGGAGGGATATGGACCAAACACGGGCAGGTGGGACTGGAGTAGCTGGGGCATGTTGGCCGGCGTGGGCAAGTTGGGCCGAAGGGCCTGTTTCCACGCTGTATCATTCTACGACACGATGGTACAGCCTGGATCAACATCTCTAATCGATCCCAATTGAGGTGGTGGTCTCGGAAGCAACATCTACACTACACCTCCCAACCCCATTCCCTTGCCTTCTCCCCGTAACCCCTGACCCCTCCCCTCACCCCGTACTGACCAAGAATCTGTCCATCTCTGCCTAAAGAACATCCCTCAGTGAAAGGCCTGGTTAGAGCAGATGTGGAGAGGATGTTTCCATTAGTGGGAGAGTCTAGGCCCAGAGGCCACTCTACCTCCCCCTCCTGCCTTCCCCCCATAACCCCTGACACCCGCGCTAATCAAGAACTTATCCATCTCTGCCTTTACAATAACTACTAATCTGACTGAAGAAATTCCTCCTCATCTCCTTCCTAAAGGAACGTCCTTTAATTCTGAGGCTGTGCCCTCTGGTCCTGGACTCTCCCACCAGTGGGAAACTACTGGGGGTTAATCATATCATATATATATCATATATATATACAGCCGGAAACAGGCCTTTTCGGCCCTCCAAGTCCGTGCCGCCCAGTGATCCCCGTACATTAACACTATCCTACACCCACTAGGGACAATTTTTACATTTACCCAGCCAATTAACCTACATACCTGTACGTCTTTGGAGTGTGGGAGGAAACCGAAGATCTCGGAGAAAACCCACGCAGGTCACGGGGAGAACGTACAAACTCCTTACAGTGCAGCACCCGTAGTCAGGATCGAACCTGAGTCTCCGGCGCTGCATTCGCTGTAAAGCAGCAACTCTACCGCTGCGCTACCGTGCCGCCCAATGTGCGGGGATCGCTGGTCGGCGCGGACCCGATGGGCCGAAAGGGCCTGTTTGCGTGCTGAATCTCTAAACTGAACTAAACTAGACTAATCCTCTCCACATCCACTCTATCCAGGCCTCTCACTGTTCGGTAGATTATCAGTTTTTTCCAGGAATCTCCGCGCTGTATCTCTGAACCAAACTCAAGGAAAGATGCTGCCTGACCCGCTGAGTTACTCCAGCAATGTGTGCCTGTCTTGGAGGCGGGAAGGATGTGTGAATGTTCAAGGCCCCACTTCTCTGACGTTTCACAAACGCTATTCAGGAGTAACTATTTTATCCGACTCAAACTATTGTGTCTTTGTCGCGGCAGAAATTGTTCTCACCCGCCCGCTGTTATCTTTGTTCTTCAGAGCACAAAACCTGATGTACTTTGAGTTCAGGGAGTCCATATTGGGAAGGTTACAATGGGATCATCAGGTCGTAGAGTGACACAGCGTGGAAACAGGCCCCTCGGCCCAACTTGCCCACACCGGCCAACATGTCCCAGCTACACTAGTCCCACCTGCCCACGTTTGGCCCATATCCCTCCAAACCCGTCCTATCCATGTACCTGTCTAACTGTTTCTTAAACGTTGGGATAGTCCCAGCCTCAACTACCTCCTCCGGCAGCTCGTTCCATACACCCACCACCCTCTGTGTGGAAAAAGTTACCCCTCAGATTCCTATTAAATCTTTTCCCCTTAACCTTAAACCCACGTCCTCTGGTCCTCGATTCCCCTACTCTGGGCAAGAGACTCTGTGCATCTACCCGATCTATTCCTCTCATGATTTTGTACACCTCTATAAGATCGCCCCTCATCCTCCTGCGCTCCAAGGAATAGAGTCCCAGATTGCCCCAACCTCTCCCTGTAGCTCAGGCCCTCGAGTCCGGGCAACATCCTCGTAAATCTTCTCTGCGCCCATTCCAGCTTGACGACATCTTTCCTATAACACGGTGCCCAGAACTGAACTCTAAATGCGGCCTCACCAACGTCTTGTACATCTACAACGTGACCTCCCATCTTCTAGACTCAATACTCTGACTGATGAAGGCCTATGTGCCAAAGGTTGTTTTGACCGCCCTGTCTCCCTGCAACTCCACCTTCAAGGAACCATGCACCTGCGCTCCTAGATCCCTCAGCTCTACACCTGCCTGCCGTGATGAATCAAAACCTTTATGTCCACCAGTTTCAGTGTCCATTGGTGAATCCGTTCAAACGGTCACAATTTAGTTTAGTTTAGTTTAGAGATGGATACAGCGCGGAAACAGGCCCTTCGGCCCACCGGGTCCGCGCCGACCAGCGATCCCCGCACACTAACACTATCCTACACGCACTAGGGACAATTTACACACACACACCAAGCCAATTCACCTACAAACCTGCGTGTCTTTGGAGTGACAATAGACAATAGGTGCAGGAGGAGGCCATTCAGCCCTTCGAGCCAGCACCGCCATTCAATGTGGTCATGGCTGATCATTCTCAATCAGTACCCCGTTCCTGCCCTCTCCCCATACCCCCTGACTCTGCTATCCTTAAGAGCTCTATCTAGCTCTCTCTTGAACGCATTCAGAGAATTGGCCTCCACTGCCCTCTGAGGCAGAGAATTCCACAGATTCACAACTCTCTGACTGAAAAAGTTTTTCCTCACCTCCGTTCTAAATGACCGACCGCTTATTCTTAAACTGTGTGTGGCCCCTGGTTCTGGACTCCCCCAACATTGGGAACATGTTTCCTGCCTCTAACGTGTCCAACCCCTTAATAATCTTATACGTTTCGATAAGATCTCCTCTCATCCTTCTAAATTCCAGTGTATACAAGCCCAGTCGCTCCAGTCTTTCAACATATGACAGTCCTGCCATCCCGGGGATTAACCTAGTAAACCTACGCTGCACGCCCTCAATAGCAAGAATATCCTTCCTCAAATTTGGAGACCAAAACTACATCCAGTACTCCAGGTGCGGTCTCACTAGGGCCCTGTACAACTGCAGAAGGACCTCTTTGCTCCTATACTCAACTCCTCTTGTTATGAAGACCTACATTCCATTGGCTTTCTTCACTGCCTGCTGTACCTGCATGCTTCCTTTCAGTGACTGATGCACTAGGACACCCAGATCTCGTTGTACGTCCCCTTTTCCTAACTTGACACCATTCAGATAATACTCTGCCTTCCTGTTCTTACCAGCAAAGTGGATAACCTCACACTTATCCACATTAAACTGCATCTGCCATGTATCCGCCCACTCGCACAACCTGTCCAAGTCACCCTGCAACCTCATAGCATCTTCCTCACAGTTCACACTGCCACTCACACACACTCACAGACACACACACACACACACACACACACTCACACACACACACATACATACACCCGCACGTCTTTGGAGTGTATGGGAGGAAACCGTGGCACCCGGAGAAAACCCACGCGGGTCACAGGGAGAGCGGGCAAACCCCGTACGGACATCGCCCGAGGCCGGGATCGAACCCGGGTCTCCGGCGCTACGAGGCAGCGGCTCTACCCGCTGCGCCACCGTGCTGGCTCAAAGATTGCGGCAGTCTTTCAGTAAGTGGACATGTGTTGACTGTCGAGCGGACAGGTGGACAGTGGGCAAGCAGGTAACTTAACCACTCGGGAATCTTACACCTGTGCTGAAATTTCAGAAAAAGGCCATCTCGATTAACGCCTCCCTTAGTTTCATACGTTATAGGAGCAGATTTAGTTACCCATTCCTTTTTAACCAGGGATTCTGCCTCTCCCGATGAGTTACTCCAGCATTTTGTGTCCAGCTCAGGACGGAAAGGCTGGTATGGGAATGGGTATGGGGAGCATAGAAACATAGAAACATAGACAATAGGTGCAGGAGGAGGCCATTCGGCCCTTCGAGCCTGTACGCACCGCCATTCAATGTGATCATGGCTGATCATTCTCAATCAGTACCCCGTTCCTGCCTTCTCCCCATATCCCTCGATTCCGTTAGCCCCAAGAGCTAAATCTAAGTCTCTCTTGAAAACGTCCAGTGAATCGGCCTCCACTGCCTTCTGTGGCAGAGAATCCCACAGATTCACAACTCTCTGGGTGAAAACGTTTTTCCTCATCTCAGTCCAAAATGGCCGACCCCTTATTCTTAAACTGCGTGGGGCCCCTGTTTCTGGTTTTGTGTGTGTGTGTGTGTGTGTGTGTGTGCGTGTGTGTGTGTGTGTGTGTGTGTGTGTGTGTGTGTGTGTGTGTGTGTGTGTGTGTGTGCGTGTGTGTGTGTGTGTGTGAGTGTGTGTGTGTGAGAGTGTGTGTGCGAGTGTGTGTGTGCGTATGTATGTGTGTGCGTATGTGTGCGTGTGTGTGTGTGCGTATGTGAGTGTGTGTGTGCATGCGTGTATGCGTGCTAACACAACCCTTGTGAAGGTGTTAATTAAACTCTCATCGACCTCGTATTAATCCTCGAAGGTAGACACAAGATGCTGGAGTAACTCAGCGGGTCGGGCAGCATCTCTGGAGAGAAGGAATGGGCGACGTTTCGGGTCGAGACCCTTCCTCAGACTTGACCTCGTATTAAACCTCGATTATGTGAGCCGTTTTCTAATGGAAGCGTGAAGCTGACAGTCGTGGAAACCGGAGCACCCGGAGGAAACCCACGAGGGCCACGGGGAGAGCGTGCAAACTGCGCGCAGACAGCGCCCGAACCCGGGGCCCGCGGCCTTGCGAGGCAGCGGCTCTGAGCTGCCGAGGCAAAGATTTTCCTCGTCTCCACTCCCCACCCCCACCCCCACGGACGATCCACTGGTTCCGTGGTGGGTTAAATATTTCTCCCGTGACCGGTCCTGTCCCCGTCTCCTGTTGCCGACCTGTCTGGCCCTCTGGAGCCACGTGGCAGTGCGAGACGCTGTGGAGCGCGGAAACCGGTCAGCGATCAATCGACGCGCCAAGGCTGCTCAGCGAGGAACACAATGTCTCACCACGTCAGCCAACAACAGCCCTGGGACTTTGTTAATTAGTCACGTCTTGATAACTGAAAGTCACGGCGTGTGTCTATCTATCTACTAAAGCTCTAAGGCAGACACAAAATGCTGGAGTAACTCAGCGGGTCGGGCAGCATCTCGGGAGAGAAGGAATGGGCGACGTTTCGAGGTCGAGACCCTTCTTCAGTCGACCCGAAACGTCACCCATTCCATCTCTCCCGAGATGCTGCCTGACCCGCTGAGTTACTCCAGCATTTTGTGATACCTTCGATTTGTACCAGCATCTGCAGTTATTTTCCTACAGTAAAACTCTCGTTTGTTTGTTTGTTTGTTCCTGAACTACAGCCGAAACGGTACACGATAGCGCGACAATTTTAGGCCCACCTTACTCACCGTCATCCCTTTGGTGCTAATGGAAGAAGTTTCATTGAAATCGGTGTTATATTTATAAAGTTATTGACATTTTAACGTTTAAATCTATCTCCTAGGGAAGGAGGGGAGGGGGGAGGAGAAGGGGGGTTGAGGGGAAAGGGGGAGAGGGGGAGGGAGGGAGGGAGGGAGAGAGGGGGATGGGGGGAGGGGGAGGGGGAGAGAGGGAGGGGGAGAGGGGGAGGGGGAGAGGGGAGGGGGAGCGGGGAGGGGGAGAGAGGGGGGAAGGAGAGGGTGTTGCACCAATGCAGGAGTGGTTTGGGTCCAACAGGTCCACTTGGTCTAGTATATATATAAATGCAGTAGACACAAAACCCTGGAGTAACTCAGCGGGTCAGGCAGCATCTCTGGAGAGAAGGGATGGGTGACGTTTCGGGTCGGGACCCTTCTTCAGACACCCATTCCTTCTCTCCAGAGATGATGCCTGTCCCGCTAAGTTACTCCACCATTTTGTGTCTACCTTCGATTTAAACCAACATCTGCAGTTTTTTTCCCCCACAAATGAATGCAGTCTATATGCTGCAACATTCAGTTATTAAGACATTTCTAATGAACAAATTTAGATATATACTAGACCTGCCAGGTGAAGTGAATAACATTGATTATCTTGTTACAATGGCACTTGTCAAGGGGTGGGATATATTAGGCAGCAAGTGAACAGTCAGTTCTTGAAGTTGACGTGTTGGATGCAGGAGAAATGGGCAGGAGTAAAGACCTGAGCGACTTTGACAAGGGCCAAATTGTTGTGGCCAGACGACTGGGCCAGAGCATCTCTGAAACGGCAAGGCTTGTGGGGTGCTCCCGGTCAGCAGTGGTGAGTACCGACCGACCGACAGTGGTCCGAGGAGGGACAAACCACAAACCGGCGACAGGCAGGGTGTTGGGCGCCCAAGGCTCATCGATGCGCGAGGGCAACGAAGGCTGTCCCGTCTGGTCCGAACCGCTGGAGGTCGACTGTGGCACAAGTCACGGGAAATGTTAATGGTGGTCACGGGAGGAATGTGTCACAATACACAGTGCATCGCACCCTGCTGCGTGTGGGGCTGCACACGGAGGACCAACAGCATATTAGGCAGGTGGCCATAATGTGTTGTCTCATCAGTGTATAATTCCTCCATTAGAGAGCGTTGGTTGAATCCTTTATACATTCCGTTGGCCCGATGTCTTGGTTTATTAAAGTTTGATGCCACATGTGAGTTATATCGTGTATAAAATCACGAGAGGAATAGATCGGGTAGATGCACAGAGTCTCTTGCCCAGAGTAGGGGAATCGAGGACCAGAGGACATGGGTTCAAGGTGAGGGGGGGGAAAGATTTAATAGGAATCTGAGGGGTCACTTTTTCCACACAGAGGGTGGTGGGTGTATGGAACGAGCTGCCGGGGGAGGTAGTTGAGGCTGGGACTATCCCAGCGTTTAAGAAACAATTCGACAAGTACATAAGGGCACCGTCTGTAGGGAGTTTGTACGTTCTCCCCGTGACCTGCGCGGTTTTTCTCCGAGATCTTCGCTTTCCTCCCACACTCCAAAGAGGTGCAGGTACGTAGGTTAATTGACTGGGTAAATGTAAAAATTGTCCCTAGTGGGTGTAGGATAGTGTTAATGTGCGGGGATCGCTGGGCGGCGCGGACCCGGTGGGCCGAAGGGCCTGTTTCCGCGCTGTATCTCTACATCTAAAAATCTAAAATCTAAATCTACATGGATAGGACAGGTTTGGAAGGATATGGGCCAAACGCGGGCAGGCGGGACTGGTTGTGGACGGGGCATGTTGGCCGGTGTGGGCCTAGGGGCCTGTTTCCGCACTGTATCGCTCTGTGACTCCTGTGGGGCACTGCTACAGGATTAGCTGCTAACGTTTTGGTGCCAGATACCACAGGACACCTTCAGGGGTCTTGTAGAGTCCTCGGGGGGTCGGCGCTGTTTTGGCGGCCTACGGGAGGACGAAACAGCGTGTTAGGCCGGTGGTCGTAGCGTTTTGGCCCAGCAGTGGATATTTCACTGCACTAAAATCTAACAGGTTAACTGAATTTTAACCGGTGTGATCATTAACTCTGTAGATTCCTATAAAAAGGCCTCAATGGACAACATGCCCACGTCCTGATTTTGGGAGAAGAACATGCTGCTCTGGTGGGTTGGGACTTTGCTGCTCATTCAACCTATCATTGGATTCCCAGCTGGTCAGTAGTGAAACCAAAAGGTATCAATAAGATCAATGGTTTAATGAGGCTGGCGCTCAGTTGACCCGACCGACCAGACCCTTTAGGGTGGCAGGGTGGGGGCAGGCACGGGTTTGATACCGACTAAATCTGTGGAATTGTTTAATGTGGATAAGTGTGAGGTTATCCACTTTGGTGGTAAGAATAAGAAGGCAGATTATTATCTGAATGGTGTCAAGTTAGGAACAGGGGACGTACAATGAGATCTGGGTGTCCTAGTGCATCAGTCACTGAAAGGAAGCATGCAGGTACAGCAGGCAGCGAAGAAAGCCAATGGCATGTTGGCCTTCATAACAAGAGGAGTTGAATATAGGAGCAAAGAGGTCCTTCTGCAGTTGTACAGGGCCCTAGTGAGACCGCACCTGGGAGTACTGTGTGCAGTTTTGGTCTCCAAATTTGAGGAAGGATATTCTTGCTATTGAGGGCGTGCAGCGTAGGTTCACCAGGTTAATTCCCGGAATGGCGGGACTGTCATATGTTGAAAGACTGGAGCGACCAGGCTTGTATACACTGGAATTTAGAAGGATGAGAGGGGATCTTATCGAAACGCAAAAGATTATTAAGGGGTTGGACACGTTAGAGGCAGGAAACATGTTCCCAATGTTGGAGGAGTCCGGAATCAGGGGCCACACGCAGTTTAAGAATAAGGGGTAGGCCATTTAGAACGGAGATGAGGAAAAACTTTTTCAGTCGGAGAGTTGTGAATCTGTGGAATTCTCTGCCTCAGAAGGCAGTGGAGGCCAATTCTCTGAATGCGTTCAAGAGAGAGCTAGATAGAGCTCTTAAAGATAGCGGAGTCAGGGGTTATGGGGAGAAGGCAGGAAAGGGGCACTGATTGAGAATGATCAGCCATGATCACATTGAATGGCGGTGCTGGCTCGAAGGGCCGAATGGCCTCCTCCTGCACCTATTGTCTATTAAATCCTCTCGTGATGAAGGCCGACAGGCCATTAGCTTTCTTCACTGCCTGCTGTACCTGCGCGTTTACTTTCAGATCCTCCGGTCAATGGTTTTTCTCCTCAATTCTAGTATCGCTTATCATGTGCAACAATCCCAGCGCATTCTGCAGGCCAGCCAAGTGCTGGGCGGGCGAAATCAAAATGGCGGACGGATGCTTCTTCTACTACACCTGCTGTTTGCCGAAGCACAAACACGGCAACCAACCGTGGCGAGCCACCCGTCCGTGATCGCGACCGTGGGGAGCCATCCTACCTCCGCCGCTCGGCGCTCCGAGCCTCGCGAGACTCCCGGAGGGACAGCACGCTCAACGGCGGTAATAAAATGCCTTTGCACCTGTCTTCTAGCCTCGTGGTCTTGTGTCCCGGCGATCGTGCGCAAAGCGCCGGAGTAACTCATCAACGGGCCGGGCTGCGTAAGACCGCAAGGTTATAGGAGCACCTCATTTGATAGGGTCTCCTAATTTGAGGAAGGACGTCCTTGCCATTGAGGCAGCGCAGCGTAGGTTCACCGGGTTAATCCCCGGGATGGCGGGACTGTCGTATGAGGAAAGATTGGAAAGACTGGGCTTGCATTCGCTGGAGTTTAAGAAGGACGAGAGGGGATCCTATTGAAACGTATAAAATTATAAAGATCATAGGGGGAGAATTAGGCCATTCGGCCCATCAAGTCCACTCAAGATGCACGTCAAATCCCAAGAGCCCTGTCCACCTAAACCTACCTGATCTCCCCCGGTTGCTAAAACACTTTAACTCCCCCTCCCCACTCCCACACTGACCTTTCTGACCTGGGCCTCCTCCACTGTCAGAGTGAGGCCCAGCGCACAAATTGGAGGAACAGCACCTCATATTTCAGAAGATCATGATCATAAATGATAGGAGCAGAATTGGGCCTTTCAGCCCATCAAGTCCACTCCGCCATTCAATCATGGCTGATCTACCTCTCTCCCTCCCTACCCCATTCTCCTGCCTTCTCCCCATAACCCCTGACACCCGCACTGATCAAGAATCTGTCTATCTCTGCCTTGAAAAATATCCACTGACTTGTGGCCTCCACAGCCGTCTGTGGCAAAGAATTCCACAGATTCACCACCCTCTGACTAAAGAAATTCCTCCTCATCTCCTTCCTAAAGGAACGTCCTTTAATTCTGAGGCTGTGCCCTCTGGTCCTAGACTCTCCCACTAGTGGAAACATCCTCTCCACACCCACTCTATCCAGGCCGCTCACTATTCGATAGGTTTCAATGAGGTTCAATGAGGAATTCAAACTGGAAAGGGCACAGAGAATATGTACGAGGATGTTGCCAGGACTAGAGGGTGTGAGCTACAGGGAGGTTGAGCAGGCTGGGACTCTATTCCATGGAGCGCAGGAGGATGAGGGGCGATTTTATTGAGGTGTAAAAAATCATGAGAGGAATAGATCGGGTAGACGCACAGAGTCTCTTACCCAGAGTAGGGGAATCGAGGACCAGAGGACATAGGTTCAAGGTGAAGGGGAAAGATTTAATATGAATCTGAGGGGTAACTTTTTCACATAAAGGGTGGTGGGTGTATGGAACGAGCTGCCGGAGGAGGTAGTTGAGGCTGGGACTATCCCAACGTTTAAGAAACAGTTAGACAGGTACATGGATAGGATGGGTTTGGAGGGATATGGGCCAAACGCGGGCAGGTGGGACTAGTGTAGCTGTGTAGCTGGGACATGTTGGCCGGTGTGGGCAAGTTGGGCCGAAGGGCCTGTTTCCACACTGTGCCACTCTGTGATTCAGTAAAGAAAGCTAATGGCATGTTGGCCTTTATGACAAGAGGAGTTGATTATAGGAGCAAAGAGGTCCTTCTGCAGTTGTACAGGGCCCTAGTGAGACCGCACCTGGAGTACTGTGTGCAGTTTTGGTCTCCAAATTTGAGGAAGGATATTCTTGCTATTGAGGGCGTGCAGCGTAAGTTCACTAGATTAATTCCCGGAGTGGTGGGACTGTCATATGTTGAATGACTGGAGCGACTGGGCTTGTATACACTGGAATTTAGAAGGATGAGAGGGGATCTTATGGAAATATATAAGATTATTAAGGGATTGGACACGTTAGAGATAGGAAACGTGTTCCCAATGTTGGGGGAGTCCAGAACCAGGGGCCACACACAGTTTAAGAATAAGGGGTAGGCCATTTAGAACGGAGGCGAGGAAAAAAAAAAATCACTCAGAGAGTTGTGAATCTGTGGAATTCTCTGCCTCGGAAGGCAGTGGAGGCCAATTCTCTGGATGAATTTAAGAGAGAGTTAGATAGAGCTCTTAAGGATAGCGGAGTCAGGGGGTATGGGGAGAAGGCAGGAACGGGGTTACTGATTGTGGATGATCAGCCATGATCACATTGAATGGCGGTGCGTACAGGCTCGAAGGGGCTGAATGGCCTCCTCCTGCACCAAGTGTCTATTGACTCTAATTGTGTGGGGTTGTTCAACATCTATCTCTGAAGCGGTTCACCCTTGGCTCCGGTCCTGCCCTGTTTTTGCTACACGTCTTACATGATTATCCATTAATCTCAGCCGATCACTGTGTGGAATTTAAAGCCAGTCACCTTGTGCAAAGAATATCTCCCGAGCAAACCAGTAAACCAGGTAAACCAACGAAAGGTTCAGACTAACACTTGAACCTCTTCTCTTATGGAAACACGTAAAATTATAAAAGGACTGGACAAGCTAGATGCAGGAAAAATGTTCCCAATGTTGGGCGAGTCCAGAACCAGGGGCCACACACACACACACAGTCTAAGAATAAAGGGGAGGCCATTTAAAACTGAGGTGAGAAGAAACTTTTCCACCCAGAGAGTTGTGAACTTGTGGAATTCTCTGCCACAGAGGGCAGTGGAGGCCAAATCACTGGATGGATTTGAGAGAGAGTTAAATAGAGCTCTGGAATCAAGGGATATGGGGAGAAGGCAGGCATGGGTTACTGATTGGGGACGATCAGCCATGATCACAATGAATGGCGGTGCTGGCTCGAAGGGCCGAATGGCCTCCTCCCGCACCTATTGTCTATGTTTCTATGTTTCCTATCCACCTATCGCTCGCCCGCTCTATCCCCACCCCTATCCTTCTCCTCCGTCTGCCATCTTTTCCCCTCCACCAGTCTGAGGAAGGGTCCTGTGAACAGTCACCCCTCCATCCATTCCCCACCCCCCCCCCCCCCCTCCGCTGATGCTGCCTGACCCCTCGAATTCCTCCAGCACTTTGTGTTGTTTTTTTTAAAACAAAGACTCCCCGCTCAGTACAATGGAGAATGCTGGAATTGTGTGCAGGAAGGAACTGCAGATGCTGGTTTACACTGAAGACAGACTGAAAAATGCTGGAGTAACTCAGCGGGGCGGGCAGCATCTCCGGAGGGAAGGAACGGGTGACGTTTCGGGTCGAGACCCTTCGTCAGACTGATGTCAGGGGCGTGGGTGGGACAGAGATAGAATGTAGTCGGAGACAGGAAGACTGGTGGGAGAACTGGGAAGGGGGAGGGGATGGAGAGAGAAGGTTTACCTGAAGTTAGAGAAGTCAATATTCATACCTCTGGGGTGTAAGCTGCCCAAGCGAAATATGAGGTGCTGTTCCTCCAATTTGCGCTGGGCCTCACTCTGACAATGGAGGAGGCCCAGGACAGAAAGGTCAGACTGGGAGTGGGAGGGGGAGTTGAAGTGCTGAGCCACCGGGAGATCAGGTAGGTTAAGACGGACTGAGCAGAAAGAATGGGTCGACTGGGCTTGTATCCACTGGAATTTAGAAGGATGTGAGGGGAATCTTATCGAGACATATAAAATCCTTAAGGAATTGGACAGGCTAGATGCAGGAAAAATGTTCCCGATGTTGGGAGGAGTCCAGAACCAGGGGGCCACACACAGTTTAAGAATAAGGGGTCGGCCATTTAGGACTGAGATGAGAAAAAAATGTCTTCACCCAGAGAGTTGTGAATCTGTGGAATTCTCTGCCGCAGAAGGCAGTGGAGGCCGATTCGCTGGATGGTTTCAAGAGAGAGTTAGATAGAGCTCTTAGGGCTAATGGAATCAGGGGATGTGTGGGGAGAAAGCAGGAACGGGGTTACTGATTGTGGATGATCAGCCATGATCATATTGAATGGCGTTATTTATTCACAAAATGCTGGAGTAACTCAGCAGGTCAGGCAGCATCTCCGGAGAGAAGGAATGGATGACGTTTCGGGTCCTGAGATGCTGCCTGACCTGCTGAGTTACTCCAGCATTTGGTGAATAAATACCTCCGATTTGTACCAGCATCTGCAGTTATTTTCTTACACATATTAGAAACATAGAAAATAGGTGCAGGAGTAGGCCATTCGGCCCTTCGAGCCTGCACCGCCATTCAATATGATCGTGGCCATGTTTGTGGGCCGCTCCCTTCCCGGGTGCCGGGGTTAGGGGCCCCGCCGCCCCTCCGCTGCTCAACGGAGCCTCTGAGGCATACCTACCTTCTCTCCATACCCCCTGATACCTTTAGCCACAAGGGCCACATCTAACTCGCTCTTAAATATAGCCAATGAACTGGCCTCAACTACCTTCTGTGGCAGAGAATTCCACAGATTCACCACTCTCTGGGTGAATCTCGGTCCTAAAAGACTCCCCCCTGATCCTTAAACTGTGACCCCTTGTTCTGGATATTGAATGGCGGTGCATATTGAATGGCGGTGCTGGCTCAAAGGGCTGAATGGCCTCCTCCTGCACCTGTTTTCTATGTTTCTAAAATGGGGTAACATCGACCCACTGTGCGGGGGGGGGTCATTATCGATCGGCCTGGACTGGATGGGCCTGTTTCCGCGCTGTGTCTCTTCAATCTTAAGGAAGCACAAAGTCCAAACGAGGCAGTCAATTGGTAACGAGACGCTTTATTGATGTGCTTTGGGCGGCGGGAGTTCATAGTGTCGACGGTTGGCGGCGCCTCGCCAAGCATCCGGCGGCCATGTTTGTGGGCCGCTCCCTTCCCGGGTGTCGGGGTTAGGGGCCCCGCCGCCCCTCCGCTGCTCAATGGAGCCTCCGAGTGCAGCACGGTATTTGTAGGAAACACCGCTCCCTCACTCTGTACTCGTTCTTCCTGCACCCGTTCGGACGGCAAATGCCTTTTCCCGAGTAACACTGGAAGTAGACATCTGAAACAGAGAGTCAGCAGTCGGCCAGAGAGTTGACCAGGCCTCACCGTGAACGAGCGCCGAAATAGGGGAACGCGCCCACGGAAGGACAATAGACAATCGGTGCAGGAGTAGGCCATTCGGAACTTCGAGCCAGCACCACCATTCAATGTGATCATGGCTGACCATTCACAATCTGTACCCCGTTCCTGCCCTCTCCCCATACCCCCTGACTCCGCTATCCTTAAGAGCTCTATCTAGCTCTCTCTTGAATACATTCAGAGAATTGGCCTCCACTGCCTTCTGAGGCAGAGAATTCCACAGATTCACAACTCTCTGACTGAAAAAGTTTTTCCTCATCTCCGTTCTAAATGGCCTACCCCTTATTCTTAAACTGTGGCCCCTTGTTCTGGACTCCCCCAATATTGTGAACATGTTTCCTGCCTCTAACGTGTCCGACCCCTTAATAGAAACATAGAAAATAGGTGCAGGAGTATGCCATTCGGCCCTTCGAGCCTGCACCGCCATTCAATATGATCATGGCTGATCATCCAACTCAGTATCCCGTACCTGCCTTCTCTCCATACCCCCTGATCCCTTTAGCCACAAGGACCACATCTAACTCCCTCTTAAATATAGCCAATGAACTGGCCTCAACTACCTTCTGTGGCAGGGAATTCCACAGATTCACCACTCTCTGTGTGAAAACAAACGTTCTCATCTCGGTCCTAAAAGACTTACCCCTTATCCTTAAACTGTGACCCCTTGTTCTGGACTTCCCCAACATCGGGAACAATCTTCCCGCATCTAGCCTGTCCAACCCCTTAAGAATTTTGTAAGTTTCTATAAGATCCCCCCTCAATCTTCTAAATTCCAGCGAGTACAAGCCGAGTCTATCCAGTCTTTCATATGAAAGTCCTGCCATCCCAGGAATCAATCTGGTGAACCTTCTCTGTACTCCCTCTATGGCAAGAATGTCTTTCCTCAGATTAGGAGACCAAAACTGTACGCAATCCTATACGTTTCGATAAGGTCGTTCAGATCATCAGCAGAGTGGAGGAGGTGGCGGTGGCAGGGATTACCCTCAACGTTTAAGAAACAGGCCGGGTCTACGTTCCTGTAGCGCAGGAGGATGAGGGGCGATCCTACTGAGGTGTATAAAATCATCAGGGGAATGGATCGGTTAGACGCTCAGTATCTCTTGCCCAGAGTAGGGGAATCGAGGACCAGAGGACACAGGTTCGAGGTGAAGGGGAAAAAGATTTAATAGGAATCCGAGGGGTAACTTTTCCCACACAGAGGGTGGTGGGTGTGTGGAACGAGCTGCCGGAGGAGGTAGTTGAGGCTGGGAATAACCCAACGTTTAAGAAACAGTTGGACAGGTGCATGGACAGGATGGGTTTGGAGGGATATGGACCAAACGCGGGCAGGTGGGACTAGTGTAGCTGGGATATTGTTGGGCGGTGTGGGCACGTTGGGCCGAAGGGCCTGTTTCCACGCTGTGTCACTGTATGACTCTCTGACTCCATTGAGCAGAATGAGGCCGTTCGGCCCATCAAGCCCACCCCAGCTATTCAATCGTGGCTGATCCTATCTCTCCCTCCTATCCCCAATCTCCTGCCTTCTCCCCCTCCCCCCACCCCCCATGTTTTCCCACTGACCCATCCGCTTCCCAACGTTCCAGAGGAAACAATCCAAGCCCATCCAACCTCCCCCTGTATCCGAAACACTCCTTAACCCAGGCAGCGATCCGGAACTGCAGGAGCTGGTGTTCAAAGTGAAGGTAGACACAAGATGCTGGAGTGACTCAGTGGGTCAGGCAGCATCCCTGGAGAAGAGGAATGGGTGACGTTTTGGGGTCGAGACCCTTCTTCACCCGTTCCATTTCTCTGACCCGCTGAGTTGCTCCAGCTCTTTGTGTCGATCCATGTTTAATTTAGTTTAGTTTGGAGACACAGCGCGGAAACAGGCCCTTCGGCCCACCGAGCCCGTGCTGACCGCCCCCATTCTCCTGCCTTCTCCCCACAACCTCTGACACCCGCACTGATCAAGAATCTATCCATCACTGCCTTTAATATATCCACTGACTTGTGGCCTCCACAGCCGTCTGTGGGAAAGAATCCCACAGATTCACCGCCCTCTGACTAAAGAAATTCCTCCTCATCTCCTTCCTAAAGGAATGTCCTTTAATTCCTGAGGCTGTGCACTCTGGTCCTAGACTCTCCCACCAGTGGAAACATCCTCTCCACACCCACTCTATCCGGGCCGCTCACTGTTCTGTACGTTTCAATGAGGTTCCCCTCTCTCATCCGTCTAAACTCTTCTAGAGTAAGAGTGTGTTCCCTCACTGAATTGCCTTGAACGTCAGGGCTGAGTTTCTCCCTCAACAGCCCTCTCTCCCATCCCAACCCCCCGGCCCCCCCCTTCACTTACTTTCAGTTCAGTTCAGTTGAGTTTAGAGATACAGCGCGGAAACAGGCCCTTCGGCCCACCGAGTCCGCGCCGACCAGCGATCCCCGCACACTAACACACTATCCTACGCACACACACAACAGGGACAATTTACATTTTACACCAAGCCAATTAACCTGCAAAACCGCACGTCTTTGGAGTGTGTGCAGATCACGGGGAGAACGTACAAACTCCGTGTAGACAGCGCCCGTGGTTGGGATCAAACCCGGGTCTCCGGCGCTGCAAGCGCTGTAAGGCGGCAACTCTACCGCCGCGCCCTTATCGTGCTTCTGAAAGTTTCGTTTAGTTTAGAGACGCAGTCAGGAAACAGGCCGTGCGGCCTGACCGCACAATATTTAACACACTAACACTGCCCTACACACACACACACACACACACACACACACACACACACACACACACACACACACACACACACACACACACACACACACACGCGCCCACACACACACACACACACACACACACACACACACACACACACACACACACACACACACACACACACACGCGCCCACACACACACACACACACACACACACACACACACACACACACACACACACACACACACACACGCACACACACGCACACACGCGCCCACCCACACACCCACCCACAGAGATGCTGCCTCGACCCCGCTGAGTGACTCCAGCTTTTTGCGTCAACTTCCCCCCACCCCCCCCACACACACACAAAGTGGCGGGCGGAAAGACCACTGACAATTGTAATCGCCGTACTCCTCTTGATAGGAGAGATGAACCTGAGCCATCATCAGGAGGCCAAGCAGCAAGACCAGGGCACCCATCATCGCTGGACAGGCTCCTCCGCTCGGGGAAGTGAGGACAGGCCGTGCCGTGAGACTCTTTATACCGACCAGGAGTTACTGATCACACTGCCCTGGGCTGCACCCGGTGAACTGAACTGCCCCCGCCAGTTTCTCATTGACAGACGGAGAGACCGTTCTAGGGGATAATTGAATGTAGACGGGTTATTGTGGAGAAGCAAAACTATATCATCTTTAGACGGAGAAACAGACAGCACAGGAATAGGTCTATAATGTAATAAATAATATATAACATAATATAATGTATGTGTTAAATTTATTATATAATATACTGTATTATATTCTATTGTTTATATTATATTTTATTTTATTGTTTTCTTGCTGCTTGGCCTCCTGGTGATGGCCCAGGTTCATCCCTCCTATCAGCGGGAGTTTCTGGAATACGATTGTTCGTGGTCTTTCCGCCTGCCGCTTTGTGTGGGGGAGGGAAGTTGACGTAAAAAGATGGAGTCACTCAGCGGGGACGGGGCAGCACCTCTGGGGAGAAGGAACGGGTGAGGTTTCTGGGTCGAGACCCTCCTTCAGACTGGTCGGGGACGAGGGAAACGAGAGATGCAGACGGGGATGTGGAGAGATAAAGATCAATGAGTGAAAGACGTGCAAAAAGAGTAACGACGATAAAGGGAGCAGGCCGTTGTTAGCTGTCTGCTGGGTGAGGACAAGACTTGGGTGGGGGAGGGATGGAGAGAGAGGGAATGCCGGGGCTACCTGAAGTGAGAGAAGTCAATGTTCATACCGCTGGGGTGTGAGCTGCCCAAGTGAAATATGAGGTGCTGATCCTCCAATTTGTGTTTAGCCTCACTCTGACAATGGAGGAGGCCCAGGACAGAAAGGTCAGCGCGGGAGTGGGAGGGGGAGTTGAAGTGTTTGGCAACCGGGAGATCAGGTGGGTTCAGGCGGGCTGAGCGAAGGTGTTCAGCGAAACGATCGGCCAGTTTGCGCTTGGTCTCGCCGATGTATAAAGAGTCCAAGGGTGTGTGGGTGGGTGGGAAGGTTGTGTTCTTCAGATGAAAAACTCTAGGAAGTTGCAATTTGAAATTGGGCATCACTAGATTCAGGAGAGGGGGGAGAGAGAGAGGGGGGAGAGAGAGAGGGGGGAAGAGAGAGAGGGGGAGAGGGAGGGAGGGGGAGAGAGAGAGAGAGAGGGGGAGAGAGAGAGGCGGAGTGAGAGAGAGGGGGAGAGAGAGAGAGGGGGGGAGAGAGAGAGGGGGAGCGAGAGAGAGGGGGAGAGAGAGAGAGGGGGGAGAAAGGGAGGGGGGAGAGGGAGGGAGGGAGAGAGAGAGGAGGAGATGGAGAGGGGGAGAGAGAGAGAGAGGGGGGGAGGAAAGGGGGGGGGAGGGAGGGAGGGGGAGATATGGCACAGCACCAAACACCCTGACCAAGGGCGCTGTCTGTACGGAGTTAGCACGTTCTCCCCGTGACCCGCGTGGGTTTTCTCCGGGATCTCTGGTTTCCTTCCCACACTCCAAAGACGAGCAGGTTTGTACGCTCATTGGCAATGGCTTAATTGTAAATTGTCCCTCGTGTGTGTAGGACAGTGCTAGTCTACATTGGGTGGGCCGAATGGCCTGTTTCCTCGCTGTATCTCCAAACTAAACTAAACTTGCAAATCGTCCCTAGTGCGTGTGTAGGATAGTGTTAGTGCGCGGGGATCGCTGGTCGGCGCAGACTCGATGGGCCGAAGGGCCTGTTTCCGCGCTGTATCTCTAAACTCAACTGAACTGAACTGAAAGTAAGTGAAAGGGGGGCCGGGGGGTTGGGATGGGAGAGAGGGCTGTTGAGGGAGAAACTCAGCCCTGACGTTCAAGGCAATTCAGTGAGGGAACACACTCTTACTCTAGAAGAGTTTAGAAGGATGAGAGGGGGGACCTCATTGAAACGTACAGAACAGTGAGCGGCCCGGATAGAGTGGGTGTGGAGAGGATGTTTCCACTAGTGGGAGAGTCGAGGACCAGAGGGCACAGCCTCAGAATTAAAGGACGTTCTTTTAGGAAGGAGATGAGGAGGAATTTCTTCAGTCAGAGGGTGGTGAATCTGTGGGATTCTTTGCCACAGACGGCTGTGGAGGCCACAAGTCAGTGGGTATATTAAAGGCAGTGATGTATAGACTCTTGATTAGTGCGGGTGTCAGGGGTTATGGGGAGAAGGCAGGAGAACGGGGGCTGCCTGACCCACTGAGTCACTCCAGCATCTTGTGTCTACCTTCGCATTGAACACCAGCACCTGCAGTTCCGGATCGCTGCCTGGGTTAAGGAGGGTTTCGGATACAGGGAGAGGTTGGATGGGCTTGGATTGTTTCCTCTGGAACGTTGGGAAGCGGATGGGTCAGTGGGAAAACATGGAGGGGGGGGGGGGGGAGGAGAAGGCAGGAGATTGGGGATTGGAGGGAGAGATAGGATCAGCTGTGATTGAACGGCTGGAGTGGGCTTGATGAGCCGAATGGCCTCATTCTGCTCCAATGATATGCTTGTAATCTTACAACCCCCCAATTAAAGAGGAGGCCATTTAAAACTGAGGTGACAAGGAACTTTTTCACCCAGAGAGAGTTGTGAATCTGTGGAATTCTCTGTCACAGAGGGCAGTGGAGGCCGATTCAATGGATGGATTTAAGAGAGAGTTAGATAGAGCTCTAGGGGCTAGTGCTATCAAGGGATGTGGGGAGAAGGCAGGCATGGGTTACTGATTGTGGATGATCAGCCATGATCACAATGAATGGCGGTGCTGGCTTGAAGGGCCGAATGTCCTCCTCCTGCACCTATTTTCCATGTTTCTCTGTTAGGTGGCTATGATGATCGGTAGGTTAGGTGGCTATGATGATCGGTAGGTTAGGTGGCTATGATGTTGGGTAGGTTAGGTGGTTAGGATGATCGGTAGGTTAGGTGGCTATGATGTTGGGTAGGTTAGATGGCAATGATGTCCGGTAGGTTCGGTCTATGTTTCTATGTCTCTACGATACTCTTTCCAGGCGGCCATGTTCAAGACGCCAGCTGCCTCTCTCTGTTTCAGTTGACATCGTCCCGTGCCATCGCGGGAACGGCTTTTGCCGTCGTACCGGGTGTTGGATACACGAACATACAGAGATGGATCGGTGTCCCATGGGCACACGGTGCTGCGTGAAGTAGGACCTAATAGCAGCGTAGGGGCGGCGGGGCTCCTAGGCCTGACCCCGGGACGGAGCGGCCCATAAACATGGCCGCCAGATGCTTGGCGAGGCGCTGCCAACTGTCGACACTCTGCACTCCCGCCGCCGAAAGCACATCAATAAAACGTCTCGTTACCAATTCACTGCCTCGTTTGGATTTTGTGCTTTCTTTATGTTGGAGACACAGCGCTGAAACAGGCCCTTCGGCCCGTCCAGTCCAGGCCGATCGATAATGACCTCCCCCCCCACAGTGTGTCGATGTTACCCCATTTTAGAAACATAGAAACTTAGAAAATAAGGGCAGGAGTAGGCCATTCGGCCCTTCGAACCAGCACCGCCATTCAATAGAGAATAACAATAGGTGCAGCAGTAGGCCATTCGGCCCTTCGAGCCAGCACCGCCATTCAATAGCGAATAGACAATAGACAACAGGTGCAGGAGTAGGCCATTCGGCCCTTCGAGCCAGCACTGCCATTCAATAGAAAATAGACAATAATGGTTTAACATGATGCCAGGTTAAACGAATCTACAAAATAATAAACAATAGACAATAAGTGCAGGAGGAGGCCATTCGGCCCTTCGAGCCAGCACCGCCATTCAATGTGATCATGGCCGATCATCCACAATCAGTACCCCGTTCCTGCCTTCTCTCCATACCCCCTGACTCCGCTATCTTTAAAGGCTCTCTCTAGCTCTCTCTTGAAAGAATCCAGAGAATTGGCCTCCACGGCCTTCTGAGGCAGAGAATTCCACAGATTCACAACTCTCTGAGTGAAAAGGTTTTTCCGCATCTCAGTTCTAAATGGCCGCCCCCTTATTCTTAAACTGTGTGTGGCCCCTGGTTCTGGACTCCCCCAACATTGGGAACATGAAAAGCACACGAATAGCATGTCAGGGGTGTCAAGAGTCAAGAGTGTTTTATTGTCGTGTGTCCCAGATAGAACGATGATATTCTGACTTACCCCAGCACAACAGAATATGGAAACATAGTACGCACACTCACGAATACACATAGATATAGATCATATATATATACCTATATATATATAGATCATATTGGGCGGTTACGGTGGCGCAGCGGTACATTTGCTGCTTTACAGCGAATGCAGCGTCGGAGACCCGGGTTCGATCCTGACCACGGGCGCTGTCTGTACAGAGTTTGTACGTTCTCCCCGTGACCTGCGTGGGTTTTCTCCAAGATCTTCGGTTTCCTCCCACACTCCAAAGACGTGCGGGTTTGTAGGTTAATTGGCTTGATAAATGTAAAAATTGCCCCAGTGGGTGTTGGATAGTATGGTGTGTGGGGATCGCTGGTTGGCACGGGCCCGGTGGGCTGAAGGGCCTGTTTCTGCGCTGTATCTCTACACTAAATATATATATATTTATACACACACAAACACACGCTTACGCACACACATACGTACACGCAAACAAACAAACAATAACAGTGCAATAATAACAATAACAGACTGTTGTAGTTTGGAGATTATTTGGAGGTTGTCGTGTTTAATAGCCTGATGGCTGCTGGGAAGAAGCTGTTCCTGAACCTGGACGTTACGGTTTTCAGGCTCCTGTACCTTCTTCCCGATGGCAGGGGTGAGATGAGAGTGTGGCCAGGGTGGTGTGGGTCTTTGATGATGCTGGCGGCCATTTTGAGGCAGTTTCCCAAAATGGCCGCCAAAATGACTCAAAAGATCCCTTCGATGGTATGGAGGTCAGAATCCATCCGTAATGGTCTGGGCAGCGTCCACAACCTTTTTGCGGTCTTCTTCGTTCCCGGGCGTTCGAGTTGCCGAACCAGGCCATGACGCGACCGGTCAATATGCCCTCTGTCCACTATACACCTGTAGAAATGTCCACATCCACCTGTGGGAATGCCTTGTTATCGATTCACTGCCTCGTTGGACTATGTGCTGCCTTTAGGTTAGGGACACAGCAATGGGAACGGGGCCTTTGGTCAGTTGAGTCCAGGCCGACCATTAACTATCCCGCCTGCACTGTAGGTCGAGGTTCTCCCATTTTCTCATCCACTTCCCAATCTCCATCCGGCCTTCCAGGGACAACAAACCAAGCCCACCCGAAAACACCTCCCTGAAGCCGACACCCCCTAATCCAGGCAGCTTCACCCGAAGATAGATGCAAAGAGCTGGAGTAACTCAACGGGACAGGTAGGGGTTGCCAACTATCTCACTCCCAAATAAGGGACAAGGTGACGTCGCCACCCCCGCGCCCCACGTGACCTCACCCAGCCAGCGGTCACGTGCTCCCGCTCCACCAATGGCAGCCGCCCGGGCCGGGAGGTGGGTTGCAATGCAACCTCTGTTAGGCGGTTTCCGGGCATCCGGACCTACACTGTCCGGGCCTATATGGTCCGGGCCTACAGCATCCGGGCCTACAGCGTCTGGGCCTACACCGTCCGGACCTATACTGTCCGGGCCTACAGTGTCTGGGCCTACAGTGTCCGGGCCTACAGTGTCTGGGCCTACAGTGTCCGGGCTTACAGTGTCCGGGCCTACAGTGCCCCCACGGGCCTAATACAGGACAAGGGCGGTCCCGTATGGGAGAAACCAATTTCGCCCAAAATACAGGACTCTAGGGCCAGGCAGCTTCTCTGGAGAAGACGTACAGAGTCTCCTGCCCAGAGTAGGTGAATTGAGAACCACAGGACCAGAGGTGACGTTTCAGGGTCGAGACCCTTCTTCAGACATTTTACACCAATCCAATTAACCAACAAACTCCGTACAGACAGCGCCCGTGGTCGAGATGGAACCCGGGTCTCTGGCGCTGTGAGGCAGCAGCTCTACCCGCTGCCCAGCGTGTGTTGTTGCCACAATGTGTGATGTCCCAGACAATGTTCCCCAGACAGGCAAATCAACGAGAACGCAACATAACGACCGACATGCAAAGCCACAGCGCCGGCTTCACAGCGCAAGGAAGGCGCAGCTTTACGGGTTCAACGAGTTAGACTGCGAACAATTTGTTCCCGTTCAGAGTCTGCTGTGGTTAAATATTTGCCTGTGAAACAGAACGACTTTCTCCCCACTCTCCATCCAACCTGAAGACCTGCCTCCAATCTGAAAGCATCACCCGATTAAACTACTGGGTGGTTTAGTTTAGTTCAGTTTAGAGATGCAGCGCGGAACCAATTTCCATCCCTCCGTGGCTGATCATCCAAAATCAGTACCCCCTTCCTGCCATCTCCCCATACCTCCTGACTCCGCTATCCTTAAGAGCTCTATCTAGCTCTCTCTTGAATGCATCCAGAGAATTGGCCTCCACTTCCTTCTGAGGCAGAGAATTCCACAGATTCTCTCTGACTGAAAAAGTTTTTCCTCATCTCCGTTCTATATGGCCTACCCCTTATTCTTAAACTGTGTGTGGCCCCTGGTTCTGGACTCCCCCAACATTGGGAACATGTTTCCTGCCTCTAATGTCCAACACCTTAATAATCATATATGTTTCGATAAGATCCACTCTCATCCTTCTAAATTCCAGTGTATACAAGCTCAGTCGCTCCAGTCTTTCAACATACGACAGTCCCGCCATTCCAGGGATTAACCTGGTTAACCTATGGTGCACGCCCTGTGCAGATAAGATAAAGTTTTATCTTACCGTATTGTATCGGAAACAGACCCTTCGGCCCACCTAGTCCGCGCCGACCAGCGATCCACGCATATTAACATTATCGTGACACACACTAAGGACATTTTATATGTACATTTACCAAGCCAATTTACCTACACACACTTTGGAGTGTGGGAGGAAACCGGAGATCTCGGGGAAAACCCGGGCAGGTCACGGGGAGAACGTACAAACTCCGTACAGACCGTGCCCGTCGTCGGGTTCAAACCCGGGTCTGTGGTGCTGCAAGCGCTGTAAGGCAGTAACTCTACCGCTGCACCGCCATAATGGGGGCGCGGTCCATATATTAAAGGATATATGCCTGGACATTGTTTACACGGAGGGTGGTGGGAGCCTGGAACCCACTGCCAGGGGCCATGGTGGAGGCAGGTATAGTATAATGTTTAAACAGACGTTCACTATACACACGGGTACTATATCATATTATATTATATCATATTATGTTATATTATATTATATTATATTATATTATATTATATTATATTATATTATATTATATTATATTATATTATATTATATTATATTATATTATATTATATTATAGAAACATAGAAACATAGAAACATAGGAAATAGGTGCAGGAGTAGGCCATTCGGCCCTTCGAGCCTGCACCGCCATTCAATATGATCATGGCTGATCATCCAACTCAGTATCCCGTACCTGCCTTCTCTCCATACCCCCTGATCCCTTTAGCAAAAAGGGCCACATCTAACTCCCTCTTAAATATAGCCAATGAACTGGCCTCAACTACCTTCTGTGGCAGAGAATTCCACAGACTCACCACTCTCTGTGTGATGAAATGTTTTCTCATCTCGGTACTAAAAGACTTCCACCTTATCCTTAAGCTGTGACCCCTGGTTCTGGACTCCCCCAACATCGGGAACAATCTTCCCGCATCTAGCCTCTCCAACCCCTTAAGAATTTTATATGTTTCTATAAGATCCCCCCTCAGTCGTCTAAATTCCAGCGAGTATAAGCCCAGTCTATCTAGTCTTTCCTCAGATGTAAGTCCCGCCATCCCAGGGATCAATCTGGTGAACCTTCTCTGTACTCCCTCTAAGGCAAGAACGTCTTTCCTCAGGTTAGGAGACCAAAACTGCACACAGTACTCCAGGTGCGGTCTCACCAAGGCCCTGTACAACTGCAGCAGAACCTCCCTGCTCCTAAACTCAAATCCTCTTGCTATGAATGCCAACATACCATTCGCTTTCTTCATTGCCTGCTGCACCTGCATGCTTGCTTTCAATGACTGGTGCACCATGACACCCGGGTCACGTTGCATCTCCCCTTCTCCCAATCGGTCACCATTCAGGTAATACTCTGCTTTCCTGTTCTTGCCGCCAAAGTGGATAACCTCACATTTATCCACATTATATTGCATCTGCCATACATTTGCCCACTCGCCTAATCTATCCAAGTCACTCTGCAGCCTCCTAGCATCCTCCTCGCAGCTAACACTGCCACCCAGCTTCGTGTCATCCGCAAACTTAGAGATGTTGCATTCAATTCCCTCGTCCAAATCATTAATATACACTGTAAATAACTGGGGTCCCAGCACTGAGCCTTGCGGTACCCCACTAGTCACTGCCTGCCATTCCGAAAAGGACCCGTTTATTCCTACTCTTTGCTTCCTGTCCGCCAACCAATTTTCTATCCACCTCAAAACTGAACCCTCAATACTGTGTGCTTTAAGTTTGTACACCAATCTCCTATGTGGGACCTTGTCGAAGGCCTTCTGAAAGTCCAGATATAACACATCGACTGGTTCTCCCTTATCCACTCTACTAGTTACATCCTCGAAAAATTCTATAAGATTCGTCAGACATGATTTGCCTTTGGTAAATCCATGCTGACTTTGTCCGATGATATCACCACTTTCCAAATGTGATGCTATCACATCTTTAATAACTGACTCTAGCATTTTCCCCACTACCGATGTTAGGCTAACTGGTCTATAATTCTCTCCCTCCCTTTTTTAAAAGTGGGGTTACATTAGCTACCCTCCAGTCCTCAGGAACTACTCCAGAATCTAAAGAGTTTTGAAAAATTATCACTAATGCATCCACTATTTCTGAGGCTACTTCCTTAAGCACTCTGGGATGCAGCCTATCTGGTCCTGGGGATTTATCTGCCTTTAATCCATTTAATTTAACTAACACCACTTCCCGACTAACCTGGATTTCCCTCAGTTCCTCCATCTCTTTAGACCCCCGGTCCCCCGCTATTTCCGGCAGATGGTTTATGTCTTCCTTAGTGAAGACAGAACCAAAGTATTTGTTCAATTGGTCTGCCATCTCCTTGTTCCCTATGATCAATTCACCTGTTTCCGACTGCAAGGGACCTACATTTGCCTTAACTAATCTTTTTCTCTTGACATATCTATAAAAGCTTTTGCAGTCTGTTTTTATGTTCCTTGCCAGTTTTCCCTCATAATCTATTTTCCCTTTCCTAATTAAGCCCTTTGTCCTCCTCTGCTGGATTCTGAATTTCTCCCAGTCCTCTGGTATGCTACTTTTTCTGGCTAATCTGTATGCTTCATCTTTTGTTTTAATACTATCCTTGATTTCCCTTGTTAGCCACGGATGCACTACCTTTCCTGGTTTGTTCTTTTGCCAAACTGGGATGAACACTTGTTGTAGTTCATCCATGCGACCTTTAAATGCCTTCCATTGCATGTCCACCGTCAACCCTTTCAGCATCAATCGCCAGTCTATCTTGGACAATTCACGCCTCATACCCTCAAAGTTACCTTTCTTTAAGTTCAGAACACTTGTTTCTGTATCGACTTTGTCACTCTCCATCCTAATGAAGAACTCTACCATATTATGATCACTCTTGCCCAAGGGGCCTCGCACAACAAGACTGCTAACTAACCCTTCCTCATTACTCAATACCCAGTCTAGAATGGCCTGTTCTCTCGTTGGTTCCTCGACATGTTGGTTTAGAAAACCATCTCTCAAACATTCCAAGAAATCCTCTTCCTCAGCACCCCTGCCAGTTTGGT
This sequence comes from Rhinoraja longicauda, assembly GCF_053455715.1. NCBI lineage: Eukaryota > Metazoa > Chordata > Chondrichthyes > Rajiformes > Arhynchobatidae > Rhinoraja > Rhinoraja longicauda. The sequence goes on from NC_135986.1 coordinate 3,860,662, forward strand.
TCACCCAATCTATATGTAGATTGAAGTCACCCATTATAACTGCTGCGCCTTTAGTGCATGCATTTCTAATTTCCTTCTTGATGCCATCCCCAACCTCCCTACTGCTGTTAGTGGCCTGTACACAACTCCCACTAGCGTTTTCTGCCCCTTAGTGTTTCGTAGCTCTACCCATATCGATTCCAAATCCTCCAAGCTAATGTCCTTCCTTTCCACTGCTTTAATCTCCTCTCTAACCAGTAACACTACCCCACCTCCTTTTCCTTTCTGTCTATCCCGCCTGAATATAGAATATCCCTGGATGTTGAGCTCCCAGCCTTGGTCACCCTGGAGCCATGTCTCCGTAATCCCAACTATATCATAATCATTAATAACTATCTCCACATTTAATTCATCCACCTTATTACGTATACTCCTTGCATTGAGACACAAAGCCTTCAGGCTTGTTTTTACAACTCTCTTACCCCTTGTACGATTATGTTGAAAAGTGGCCCTTTTTGATTTTTGCCCTGGATTTGTCTGCCTGCCACTTTTACTTTTCACCTTGCTACCTGTTGCTTCTACCCTCATTTTACACCCCTCTGTCTCTCTGCTCCAGCTCCCATCCCCCTGCCACATTAGTTTAAATCCTCCCCGACAGCACTAGCAAACACTCCCCCTAGGACATTGGTTCCATTCCAGCTCAGGTGCAGACCGTCCTGTTTGTACTGGTCCCACCTCTCCCAGAACTGGTTCCAATGTCCTAAAAAATTGAATCCTTCCCCCTTGCACCATTTTTCAAGCCACGTATTCATATGAAATATCCTCCTATTCCTACTCTGACTAGCACGTGGCACTGGTAGTAATCCAGAGATTATTACCTTTGAGGTTCTACTTTTTAGTTTATCTCCTAGCTCTCTAAATTCACCTTGTAGGACCTCATCCCGTTTTTTACCTAAATCGTTGGTGCCAACGTGGACCACGACAACTGGCTGCTCACCCTCCCCCTTTTATATTATATTATATTATATTATGTTATATTATATCATATTATATTATATCATATTATGTTATATTATATTATATTATATTATATTATATTATATTATGTTATGTTATATTATATTATATTATATTATATTATATTATATTATATTATATTATATTATATTATATTATATTATATCATATTATATTATATTATATTATATTATATTATATTATATTATGTTATGTTATATTATATTATATTATATTATATTATATTATATTATATTATATTATATTATATTATATTATATTATATTATATTATATTATATTATATTATATTATATCATATTATATTATATTATATTATAACATATTATATTATATCATATCATATTATTATGGCGAGTCCGAAACTTGCTAGTTGTAGACGAAGTTTATTGCAGCCGCAATACACGAATACAGAATCAAAACAACAAGTTACAGGACAACCAATATAAACTTACTGTCTTCCTTGAAGACTTCGCCGAACTGACTAAATCGGGCGCCAAACGCGCACATGACATCGCTGGCCAATCAGCGATGTCGCTCTCTGGACCAATCCCCATGGTCGCGTTCCCACGTGACCTCGCTGGCCAATCCGAGGGTTCGACGACCTGGACCATTCTCTATGGTCGCTACATGACCCCCCCCAGAACCCGAGGTGCGGAACCTAGCAGGGAGCCGGATTTCGCGACCATAACGAGTACGGAGAGGGACAGCCTGAACCACAGGAGCCGGAGGTTCCGGACTTGGCGGAACAGCCGGAACGAGAGGTTCTGGAGGAACTACCGGAACGGGGGGTCCTGGAGGGACTGCCGGAACGGGGGGTCCTGGAGGAACTGTCGGAACGGGGGGTCCCGGACTGAGCGGAACTAACGGAGGTTGGCCTCTCCTAGGGGTTTGACCGACCAGGACTGGTTGATCCGGGTCCAAATGGGCAGGTTTGAGCCGGGACACCGAGACGAGCTCACTCTTGCCGCACATGTCTACGGTGAAGGTAGCCGTTCCCTTACGTAAAACCTGGAACGGCCCTTGATAGACCCTCTGCAACGGGGCGCGATGGGCATCTTTACGCAGAAAACTCAACCGGATTCCCTGCAAGGCATTGGAAAAGCGGGCGCATGACTCGCGCCGCTGCCGGAACGAACCTATGGTAGAAATTAACCATGCCTACGAACTCCTGCAGCCCTTTTACTGTGGTGGGCCTGGGAAATGCCCGGATAGCCTCCACCTTCTCGGGCAAAGGGGAGGCGCCGGCAGGGGTAATTCTGTGCCCTAGAAAATCAAGAGCAGGAAGGCCGAATTGACATTTGGAGGGTTGAATAATGAGCCCGTGGTCTTGGAGCCGCTGGAACACGGTCCGCAAATGGGCCTGGTGTTCCTGCACTGAGGGGCTGGCGACCAGGATGTCGTCTAAATAAATAAACAAAAAGGGTAAACCCCGGCCCACGCGGTCCATCAGTCGCTGGAAAGCCTGTGCCGCGTTCTTTAAACCGAAAGGCATACGCAACCATTCAAACAACCCGAACGGAGTAATAGTTGCAGTTTTCTGTATGTCCTCCGGTCGCACCGGAATCTGATGGTATCCTCGCACCAAATCGATTTTGGAAAACACCACCGCTCCTTCCAGCCCAGATGAAAAATCCTGTAGGTGCGGTATGGGGTAGCGATCAGCCGTGGTGACAGCATTGAGACGCCGATAATCGCCACATGGTCTCCACCCCCCAGATGCTTTGGAGACCATGTGTAACGGCGAGGCCCACGGGCTGTCAGACTGACGGACAATTCCCATTTCCTCCATCTTCCTGAACTCCGCCCTTGCCACCACCAGTTTGTCTGGCGGTAGTCTCCTGGCCCGAGCGAAAACGGGAGGGCCTTCGGTGCGGATGTGATGGACCACACCGTGCTTAGCCGAAGGCGTGTCAAAACGTTGGACGAGCAGCTCTGGAAATTCTGCCAGAATCGCAGCATACGAGTCGGGGGCCGCGACGACGGCCTGGACAGTAGGGCTGGGCGAGGAGGCGATTGTCGGAGCGACGTGCTCATCTTCGGCGGAGGGTCGGAGGTCGTTACCGCGGACATCAGGAACCAGTGCGACGTGCTCATCTTCGGCGGAGGGTCGGAGGTCGTTACCGCGGACATCAGGAACCAGTGAAAAAGCCCAGAGAAAATCTGCGCCCAGGATCGCTTGTTTGACGTCGGCTGTGATGAATGGCCATTCGTACGTGCGGAGGCCTAACACAAGGGACATCTTCCGTGTACCGAAAGTGCGAATTGGGCTGCCATTAACCGCGATGAGGGTGGGACCTGTCTTACCGATCTGGTTTCGAGGTCGGTCGGCGGCACTATGCTGACGATGGCTCCCCTGTCTACCAAAAATTCTGTGTCCGTGAATCGATCATGGACATAGAGGCGCCGGTTCTGGCCAATCGTAACTGCCCCTATGTACGATCGGCCGAGGCATTTCCCGCGAAGGTACAAGGCAAACGACAGTTGCGGGATTCGTTACCCCATCGTAGGTGATAATAGCACCAGCCGCGCTTGTGCGGATCTTTTTGGCGGGCTTTCGGAGAATTGGCGGGAGACGTGGCGCCATCTTGCCGCCGCTGTGGCGTGGTCACTGATGTCGAGACTTTGTTGATTGAACCACTTGCCTTGTTTTTTGCCGCTATGAGCGCGTCCGCTTTCGCTGCATATGCTTCGGGGTCCTTAAAAGAACAATCCGTGAGCAGCAGTCGGACATCCTCGGGAAGTTTCTCGCGGAATGCCTGTTCGAACATAGGGCAATCCGTATGCTCACCGGCTAGCATCATCATTTCGGCCATGAGGACGGAAGGCAGTTGGTCTCCAAGATCCGGTAGGTGCAGAAGTTTTGCCGCACCACCATGCTTATTAAACCCGAAGGTTCGCAGTAATACTTTCTTCATGGCCTCGTACTTGTTTTCCGCAGGTGGATTCACGATGAACCGCATCACGCGCTTGGTTGTGTCCGGCGATAGAGCGCTGACGAGGTAGTAGTACATCGTGGATTCGTCCGACACCTTCTTTAAATGAAATTGAGCCTCGGCGCGGATAAACCAAGCTTGCGGTGCGTGCGTCCAAAACAACGGAAGATGAACGCCTGCCGCGCTTGACTCCGGTGTGCCCTGCTCGGTCATCGTCAACGAGGCGTTGGGTTCCTGCTCAGTTGGTGATCGTCCAGATCACGTCGGGGTCACCAATATGGCGAGTCCGAAACTTGCTAGTTGTAGACGAAGTTTATTGCAGCCGCAATACACGAATACAGAGTCAAAACAACAAGTTACAGGACAACCAATATAAACTTACTGTCTTCCTTGAAGACTTCGCCGAACTGACTAAATCGGGCGCCAAACGCGCACATGACATCGCTGGCCAATCAGCGATGTCGCTCTCTGGACCAATCCCCATGGTCGCGTTCCCACGTGACCTCGCTGGCCAATCCGAGGGTTCGACGACCTGGACCATTCTCTATGGTCGCTACATTATATTATATTAGGTTATATTATATTATATTATGTTATCTTATATTATATTATATATTATATTATATTATGTTATATTATTTTATATTATATTATGTTATCTTATATAATGTTATGTTTATTATATTATATTATATTACATTTTCTATGCTATGATATGATATGATATGATATACATTATTTGCCACATTACTGAGGTGCATTGAAATCCATGTTAATTCTGTGTCCAGTTCATGTAGAAGGAGATGGAACGTTCAGTCTCTTCAGAGCCGATGGTATTTCAGAGTTTCTTGGCTTCAGTTCCATCTCCAACAACAGTCTCTCCACAGACGGCCGCGGAGGCCAAGTCAATGGATAATTTTTAACAGCAGAGTTAGATAGATACTTGATTATGGAGACAAGCGTGGAAACAGGCTCTTTGGCCCAACTTGCCCACACCGGCCAACGTATCCCAGCTACACTAGTCCCACCTGCCCTCCAAGGAGCAGATTGGCGGCCTGCCCGACCTCTCCCCTCCCCTGTGCGCTCAGCTCACGCCCACGAGATCTGGCAGCGACCTCGTAGAAGATTAACCGGCTCAATCATCGCTCAGGACGGTCTGCCCTGTGCACTAATGAGGAACTGTCTGTGCGGCCCGCCCAGCGAGCCGATCGCAGGCCCGGCCCAGCTACCTGTGACCAGTCGCTCCCGGCACGTATAAAGAGTCCCGCGCCAGAGCCAGCTTCATTCCCGGACGCAGGAGCGGCCCAGAGACGATGCGAGCCGCCATCTTGATGCTCGGCCTCCTGGCGCTGGCTCATCCCATCTCTGCCCAAGGTCTCAACGACAAGTGGTCATGCCGATGGTCACCTGATGGGGGGGGGGAGATGGGGGGGGGTTAGATGGGTGTTGGGGTCGGTATCTCCCCCCAGATGGGGGTCCGGGAGGATGGGGTGATGCATCGCGGGGGGGGGGGGGAGTCACAGTGTGGAGCGCAGCATAGGAACAGGCCCTTCGGCCCAACTAGCCCAACATGTCCCAGCCACTCTGGTCCCACCTGCCCGCGTCTGGTCCTCTTTCCCTCCAATCCCGTCCCATCCAGGCACCTGCCTGCGATCATGTCCCCACCGAGTGTGTTTCCATTCGGGACGGCGATGAGGAGAGAGGGGAGGAGAGATGGAGCCCGTTTGGAATTTCATCTCCTCGGTCTCCTGGGTCCGTACGTAATGGGCACAGCGGGTAGAGCTGCTGCCTCACAGCGCCAGAGACCCGGGTTCCATCCCGACCACGGGCGCTACCTATATGGAGTTTGCACGCTCTCCCGGTTACCCACGATGGTTTTCTCTGGGTGCTCCGGTTTCCTCCCGCGCTCCAAATACGTGCAGGTTTGTAGGTTAATTGGCATCGGTGAGTTGTAAATATTCCCTGCTGTGTGTGTGTGTGTGTAGGATAGTGTTAGTGTGCGGGGATCGCTGGTCAGCGCGGACTCGGTGGGCCGAAGGGCCTGTTTCCGCGCTGTAGCTCTAAACTCAACTGAACTGAACGTAAATTCTCCATAGTGCGTGTAGGATAGTGTGTTAGTGTGCGGGGATCGCTGGTCGGCGCGGACTCGGTGGGCCGAAGGGCCTGTTTCTTCGCTGTATCTCAAAACTAAACAAAATTGAACGTAAATTGTCCCTAGTGCGTGTGTAGCATAGTGTGTTAGTGTGTGGGGATCGCTGGTCGGCGCAGACTCGGTGGGCCGAAGGGCCTGTTGGATGGGAGAGAGGGCTGTTGAGGGAGAAACTCAGCCCTGAAGTTCAAGGCAATTCAGTGAGGGAACACACTCTTATTCTAGAAGAGTTTAGAAGGATGAGAGAGGGGAAGCTCATTGAAACGTACAGAACAGTGAGCGGCCTGGATAGAGTAGGATAGGTGGCTATGATGATCGGTAGGTTAGGTGGCTATGATAATCGGTAGGTTAGGTGGCTATGATGATCGGTAGGTTAGGTGGCTATGATGATCGGTAGGTTAGGTGGCTATGATAATCGGTAGGTTAGGTGGCTATGATGATCGGTAGGTTAGGTGGCTATGATGTTGGGTAGGTTAGGTGGCTATGATAATCGGTAGGTTAGGAGGTTAGGATGATCGGTAGGTTAGGTGGCTATGATGATCGGTAGGTTAGGTGGCTATGATGATCGGTAGGTTAGGTGGCTATGATGTTGGGTAGGTTAGGTGGCTATGATGTTGGGTAGGTTAGGTGGCTATGATGATCGATAGGTTAGGTGGCTATGATAATCGGTAGGTTAGGTGGCTATGCTGATCGGTAGGTTAGGAGGTTAGGATGATCGGTAGGTTAGGTGGCCATGATGTTGAGTGTGTGAGGTGGCTATGATGATCGGTAGGTTAGGTGGCTATGATGATCGGTAGGTTAGGTGGCTATGATGTTGGGTAGGTTAGGTGGCTATGATGATCGGTAAGTTAGGTCTATGTTTCTATGTTTCTACGACACTCATTCCAGGCGGCCATGTTCAAGACGCCAACTGCCTCTCTCTGTTTCAGCTGACACCGTCCCGTGCCATCACGGGAACGGCCTTTGCCGTCATACCGGGTGTTGGATACACGAAGCTCCGCAGGAGGATCGGTGTCCCATGGGCACACAGTGCTGCGTGTCGATGATGCTATTAGCAGCGTAGGGGCGGCGGGGCTCCTAGGCCTGACCCCGGGAAGGAGCGGCCCATAAACATGGCCGCCAGATGCTTGGCGAGGCGCTGCCAACTGTCGACACTCTGCACTCCCGCCGCCGAAAGCACATCAATAAAACGTCTCGTTACCAATTCACTGCCTCGTTTGGATTTTGTGCTTTCTTTATGTTGGAGACACAGCGCTGAAACAGGCCCTTCGGCCCGTCCAGTCCAGGCCGATCGATAATGAACCCCCCCCCCACAGTGTGTCGATGTTACCCCATTTTAGAAACATAGAAACTTAGAAAATAAGGGCAGGAGTAGGCCATTCGGCCCTTCGAGCCAGAACCGCCATTCAATAGAGAATAGACAATAGGTGCAGCAGTAGGCCATTCGACCCTTCGAGCCAGCACCGCCATTCAATAGCGAATAGACAATAGACAACAGGTGCAGGAGTAGGCCATTCGGCCCTTTGAGCCAGCACCGCCATTCAATAGAGAATAGACAATAATGGTTTAATATGATGCCAGGTTAAACGAATCTACAAAATAATAAACAATAGACAATAGGTGCAGGAGGAGCCCATTCGGCCCTTCGAGCCAGCACCGCCATTCAATGTGATCATGGCTGATCATCCACAATCAGTACCCCGTTCCTGCCTTCTCCCCATACCCCCTGACTCCGCTATCTTTAAAGGCTCTCTCTAGCTCTCTCTTGAAAGAATCCAGAGAATTGGCCTCCACGGCCTTCTGAGGCAGAGAATTCCACAGATTCACAACTCTCTGAGTGAAAAGGTTTTTCCTCATCTCAGTTCTAAATGGCCGCCCCCTTATTCTTAAACTGTGTGTGGCCCCTGGTTCTGGATATTACACTATAGCAAAGGGGATTACAGAGGCATGAGGCAGGAGCTGGCCAAAATTGACTGGAAGGAGGGCCTAGCAGGGAAGACGGTAGAACAGCAATGGCAGGTATTCCTGGGAATAATGCAGAGGTTGCAGGATCAATTTATTCCAAAGAGGTGGAAAGACTCTAAGGGGAGTAAGAGACACCTGTGGCTGACAAGGGAAGTCAGGGACAGCATAAAAATTAAGGAGAGGAAGTATAACATAGCAAAGAAGAGTGGGAAGACAGAGGATTGGGACTCTTTTAAAGAGCAACAAAAGTTAACTTAAAAGGCAATACGGGGAGAAAAGATGAGGTACGAGGGTAAACTAGCCAATAATATAAAGGAGGATAGCAAAAGTTTTTTTAGGTACGTGAAGAGGAAAAAAATAGTCAAGGCAAATGTGGGTCCCTTGAAGACAGAAGCAGGGGAATTTATTATGGGGAACAAAGAAATGGCAGACGAGTTAAACCGTTACTTTGGATCTGTCTTCACTGAGGAAGATACACACAATCTCCCAAATGTTCTAGGGGCCGGAGAACCTAGGGTGATGGCATTGGAGATCATTTTTCAATGTTCTATAGATTCAGGATCAGTTCCTGTGGATTGGAGGATAGCAAATGTTATCCCACTTTTTAAGAAAGGAGGGAGAGAGAAAACGGGTAATTATAGACCAGTTAGTCTGACATCAGTGGTGGGGAAGATGCTGGAGTCAATTATAAAAGACGAAATTGCTGAGCATTTGGATAGCAGTAACAGGATCATTCCGAGTCAGCATGGATTTACGAAGGGGAAATCATGCTTGATAAATCTACTGGAATTTTTTGAGGATGTAACTAGGAAAATTGACAGGGGAGAGTCAGTGGATGTGGTGTACCTCGACTTTCAGAAAGCCTTCGACAAGGTCCCACATAGGAGATTAGTGGGCAAAATTAGGGCACATGGTATTGGGGGTAGGGTACTGACATGGATAGAAAATTGGTTCACAGACAGAAAGCAAAGAGTGGGGATAAATGGGTCCCTTTCGGAATGGCAGGCAGTGACCAGTGGGGTACCGCAAGGTTCGGTGCTGGGACCCCAGCTATTTACGATATACATTAATGACTTAGACGAAGGGATTAAAAGTACCATTAGCAAATTTGCAGATGATACTAAGCTGGGGGGTAGTGTGAATTGTGAGGAAGATGCAATAAGGCTGCAGGGTGACTTGGACAGGTTGTGTGAGTGGGCGGATACATGGCAGATGCAGTTTAATGTAGATAAGTGTGAGGTTATTCACTTTGGAAGTAAGAATAGAAAGGCAGATTATTATCTGAATGGTGTCAAGTTAGGAGGAGGGGGAGTTCAACGAGATCTGGGTGTCCTAGTGCATCAGTCAATGAAAGGAAGGATGCAGGTACAGCAGGCAGTGAAGAAAGCCAATGGAATGTTGACCTTCATAACAAGAGGAGTTGAGTACAGGAGCAAAGAGGTCCTTCTACAGTTGTACCGGGCCCTAGTGAGACCGCACCTGGAGTACTGTGTGCAGTTTTGGTTTCCAAATTTGAGGAAGGATATTCTTGCTATGGAGGGCGTGCAGCGTAGGTTCACTAGGTTAATTCCCGGAATGGCGGGACTGTCGTATGTTGAAAGGCTGGAGCGATTGGGCTTGTACACACTGGAATTTAGAAGGATGAGGGGGGATCTTATTGAAACATATAAGATAATTAGGGGATTGGACACATTAGAGGCAGGAAACATGTTCCCAATGTTGGGGGAGTCCAGAACAAGGGGCCACAGTTTAAGAATAAGGGGTAGGCCATTTAGAACGGAGATGAGGAAGAACTTTTTCAGTCAGAGAGTGGTGAAGGTGTGGAATTCTCTGCCTCAGAAGGCAGTGGAGGCCAGTTCGTTGGATGCTTTCAAGAGAGAGCTGGATAGAGCTCTTAAGGATAGCGGAGTGAGGGGGTATGGGGAGAAGGCAGGAACGGGGTACTGATTGAGAGTGATCAGCCATGATCGCATTGAATGGCAGTGCTGGCTCGAAGGGCTGAATGGCCTACTCCTGCACCTATTGTCTATTGTCTATTGTCTATTGACTCCCCCAACATTGGGAACATGAAAAGCACACGAATAGCATGTCAGGGGTGTCAAGAGTCAAGAGTGTTTTATTGTCGTGTGTCCCAGATAGAATGATGATATTCTGACTTACCCCAGCACAACAGAATATGGAAACATAGTACACACACTCACGAATACACATAGATATAGATCATATATATACATATATAAATATATATAGATCATATTGGGTGGTTACGGTGGCGCAGCGGTAGAGTTGCTGCTTTACAGCGAATGCAGCGTCCGAGACCCGGGTTCGATCCTGACCACGGGCGCCGTCTGTACGGAGTTTGTACGTTCTCTCCGTGACCTGCGTGGGTTTTCTCCAAGATCTTCGGTTTCCTCCCACGCTCCAAAGACGTGCGGGTTTGTAGGTTAATTGGCTTGGTAAATGTAAAAATCGTCCCTAGTGGGTGTTGGATAGTGTTGGTGTGTGGGGATCGCTGGTCGGCGCGGACCCGATGGGCCGAAGGGCCTGTTTCTGCGCTGCATCTCTAAACTAAATATATATATATTTATACACACACAAACACACGCGTACCTACACACATACGTACACGCAAACAAACAAACAATAACAGTGCAATAATAACAATAACAGACTGTTGTAGTTTGGAGATTATTTGGAGGTTGTCGTGTTTATGTTGGGAAGAAGCTGTTCCTGAACCTGGACGTTACGTTTTTCAGGCTCCTGTACCTTCTTCCCGATGGCAGGGGTGAGATGAGAGTGTGGCCAGGGTGGTGTGGGTCTCTGATGATGCTGGCGGCCATTTTGAGGCAGTGACTCAAAATGGCCGCCATAATGACTCAAAAGATCCCTTCGATGGTATGGAGGTCAGAATCCATCCGTAATGTTCTGGGCAGCGTCCACAACCTTTTTGCGGTCTTCTTCGTTCCCGGGCGTTTGAGTTGCTGAACCAGGCCATGACGCGACCGGTCAATATGCCCTCTGTCCACTATACACCTGTAGAAGTGTCCACATCCACCTGTGGGAATGCCTTGTTATCAATTCACTGCCTCGTTGGACTATGTGCTGCCTTTAGATTCAAGATTCAAGATTCAAGATAGCTTTATTTGTCATCCAATTTTGGACGAAATTCAGTCACCCACAGTCCAACAATAAAAGCATTAAATAGGCATTAAAATTACACAACCCCCAAAACACACAAAAAAAGAAACATCCATCAAAGAAACATCCATCACAGTGAGTCTCCTCCAGTCCTCTCCTCACTGTGATGGAAGGCCACAATGTCTTTCCCTTCTCCTGCCGTCTTCTCCCGCGGTCAGGTTGTTGTGGTTGCAGGCCGCGCCGGACGGTCCGCAGCGGCCCGAGCCTAAGGCGAGTCCCAGCCGCTGCCGCTCCCGCAGCCTCCGAAGACGGCCGGCTCCGCCGATGATAAGTCCGATCCGGGGCGGGCGAACACGCTGCTGCTGCCGCTGTTGCTGCACGTCGGGGCGGTCGTGGCTCCCGACATTGAAGCCCCCGCCCGGCAGAGAAATATCCCGCGGCATATTTTAGGCCGCGCCGGACGGTGAAAAGTCCACGGCCCAAGCCCCGCGATCCGGGGCGGGCGAACACGCTGCCGCTGCCGGAGCTCCCGATGTCGGCATCCACGCGGCCCGAGCCTAAGGCGAGTCGCAGCCGCTCCCGCAGCCTCCGAAGACGGCCGGCTCCGCTGATGGTAAGTCCGGTCCGCGGGCTCTGTGAACCGGAGCCCTGGAAGGCGCCAGCTCCAGGAGTTGGGCCGATGGTAGGCCGCAGCAGGAACGGAGACACCACACAGAAAACAAAGGTCGGGTCTCCGTTCGGAAGGGACACATATTTACAATTTTACAGTTCCCCCCTTCCCCCCCCCCCCCCCCCCACACACACATAGTACACAAACACAAAAACACCACATCACAACTACAATTAAGACAAAAAAACAACAAAAACACAAAGACAAATGGACCGCAGGTAAGCCGCAGCTGCTATGGCAGCGCCGCCATTTTGGGTTAGGGACACAGCAATTGGAACGGGGCCTTTGGTCAGTTGAGTCCAGGCCGACCATTAACTATCCTGCCTGCACTGTAGGTCGAGGTTCTCCCATTTTCTCATCCACTTCCCAATCTCCATCCGGCCTTCCAGGGACAACAAACCATGCCCACCTGAAAACACCTCCCTGCAGCCGACACCCTCTAATCCGGGCAGCTTCACACGAAGATAGACGCAAAGAGCTGGAGTAACTCAGCGGGACAGGTAGGGGTTGCCAACTAACTCACTCCCAAATAAGGGACAAGGTGACGTCGCCACCCCCGCGCCCCACGTGACCTCACCCAGCCAGCGGCCACGTGCTCCCGCTCTACCAATGGCGGCCGCCCGGGCCGGGAGGTGGGTTGCAATGCAATCTCCGTTAGGCGGTTTCCGGGCCTCCGGACCTACACTGTCCGGGCCTATATGGTCCGGGCCTACAGCGTCCGGGCCTACAGAGTCTGGGCCTACACCGTCCGGACCTATACTGTCCGGGCCTACAGTGTCTGGGCCTACAGTGTCCGGGCCTACAGTGTCCGGGCCTACAGTGTCCGGGCCTACAGTGTCCGGGCCTACGATATCCGGGCCTACAGGTTGTCGTGTTTAATAGCCTGATGGCTGTTGGGAAGAAGCTGTTCCTGAACCTGGACGTTACGGTTGTCAGGCTCCTGTACCTTCTTCTCGATGGCAAGGGTGAGATGAGAGTGTGGCCAGGGTGGTGTGGGTGTCTGATGATGCTGGCGGCCATTTTGAGGCAGTGACTCAAAATGGTTGCCAAAATGACTCAAAAGATCCCTTCGATGGTATGGAGGTCAGAATCCGTCTGTGATGATCCGTCCGTTAGGCGGCACCTGGGCCTCAGGACCTAGACTGTCCGGGCCTACATCGTCCGGGCCTACAGCATCCGGGCCTACACCGTCTGGACCAATACTGTCCGGACGTACAGTGTCCGGGCCTACGGTATCCGGGCCTACAGCGTCCTGGCATACAGCGCCACCCGGGCCTAATACGGGACAAGGGCAGTCCCGTACGGGAGAAACCAATTTCGCCCAAAATACAGGATGTCCCGGCTAATACGGGACAGTTGGCGACTCTAGGGCCAGGCAGCTTCTCTGGAGAAGACGTACAGAGTCTCCTGCCCAGAGTAGGTGAATTGAGAACCACAGGACCAGAGGTGATGTTTCAGGGTCGAGACCCTTCTTCAGACATTGTACACCAATCCAATTAACCAACAAACTCCGTACAGACAGCGCCCGTGGTCGAGATGGAACCCGGGTCTCTGGCGCTGTGAGGCAGCAGCTCTACCCGCTGCCCAGCGTGTGTTGTTGCCACAATGTGTGATGTCCCAGACAATGTTCCCCAGATGGGCAAATCAATGAGAACGCAACGTAACGACCGACATGCAAAGCCACGGCGCCGGCTTCACAGCGCAAGGAAGGCGCAGCTTTACGGTTTCAACGAGTTAGACTGTGAATAATTTGTTCCCGTTCAGAGTCTGCTGTGGTTAAATATTTGCCTGTGAAACAGAACGACTTTCTCCCCACTCTCCATCCAACCTGAAGACCTGCCTCCAATCTGAAAGCATCACCCGATTAAACTACTGGGTGGTTTAGTTTAGTTCAGTTTAGAGATGCAGCGCAGAACCAATTTCCATCCCGGGATCAATAAATAGACAATAGGTGCAGGAGGAGGCCATTTGGCCCTTCAAGCCAGCACTGCCATTCACCGTGATCATGGCTGATCATCCACAATCAGTACCCCCTTCCTGCCTTCTCCCCATACCCCCTGACTCCGCTATCCTTAAGAGCTCTATCTAGCTCTCTCTTGAATGCATCCAGAGAATTGACCTCCACTGCCTTCTGACGCAGAGAATTCCACAGATTTACAACTCTCTGACTGAAAAGGTTTTTCCTCATCTCCGTTCTAAATGGCCTACCCCTTAATCTTAAACTGTGTGTGGCCCCTGGTTCTGGACTCCCCCAACATTGGGAACATGTTTCCTGCCTCTAACGTGTTCAACACCTTAATAATCTTATATGTTTCGATAAGATCCCCTCTCATCCTTCTAAATTCCAGCGTATACAAGCCTAGTCGCTCCAGTCTTTCAACATACGACAGTCCCGCCATTCCGGGGATTAACCTGGTGAACCTATGGTGCACGCCCTGTGCAGATAAGATAAAGTTTTATCTTATCGTATCGTATCGGAAACAGACCCTTCGGCCCACCTAGTCCGCGCCGACCAGCGATCCACGCATATTAACATTATCCTGACACACACTAAGGACATTTTATTTGTACATTTACCAAGCCAATTTACCTACACACACTTTGGAGTGTGGGAGTGTGCACGTCTTTGGAGTGTGGGAGGAAACCGGAGATCTCGGGGAAAACCCGGGCAGGTCACGGGGAGAACGTACAAACTCCGTACAGACCGCGCCCGTAGTCGGGTTCAAACCCGGGTCTGTGGTGCTGCAAGCGCTGTAAGGCGGTAACTCTACCGCTACACCGCCATAATGGGGGCGCGGTCCATATATTAAAGGATATATGCCTGGACATTGTTTACACGGAGGGTGGTGGGAGCCTGGAACACACTGCCAGGGGCCGTGGTGGAGGCAGGTATAGTATAATGTTTAAACAGACGTTCACTACACACACGGGTACTATATCATATTATATCATCTAGCCTCTCCAACCCCTTAAGAATTTTATATGTTTCTATAAGATCCCCCCTCAGTCTTCTAAATTCCAGCGAGTACAAGCCCAGTCTACCTAGTCTTTCCTCATATGTAAGTCCCGCCATCCCAGGGATCAATTTGGTGAACCTTCTCTGTACTCCCTCTAAGGCAAGAACGTCTTTCCTCAGGTTAGGAGACCAAAACTGCACACAGTACTCCAGGTGCGGTCTCACCAAGGCCCTGTACAACTGCAGCAGAACCTCCCTGCTCCTAAACTCAAATCCTCTTGCTATGAATGCCAACATACCATTCGCTTTCTTCACTGCCTGCTGCACCTGCATGCTTGCTTTCAATGACTGGTGCACCATGACACCCAGTTCTCGTTGCATCTCCCCTTCTCCCAATCGGCCACCATTCAGGTAATACTCTGCTTTCCTGTTCTTGCCGCCAAAGTGGATAACCTCACATTTATCCACATTATATTGCATCTGCCATGCACTTGCCCACTCGCCTAATCTATCCAAGTCACTCTGCAGCCTCCTAGCATCCTCCTCGCAGCTAACACTGCCACCCAGCTTCGTGTCATCCGCAAACTTAGAGATGTTGCATTCCATTCCCTCGTCCAAATCATTAATATACACTGTAAATAACTGGGGTCCCAGCACTGAGCCTTGCGGTACCCCACTAGTCACTGCCTGCCATTCCGAAAAGGACCCGTTTATTCCTACTCTTTGCTTCCTGTCCGCCAACCAATTTTCTATCCACCTCAACACTGAACCCTCAATACTGTGTGCTTTAAGTTTGTACATCAATCTCCTATGTGGGACCTTGTCGAAGGCCTTCTGAAAGTCCAGATATAACACATCGACTGGTTCTCCCTTATCCACTCTACTAGTTACATCCTCGAAAAATTCTATAAGATTCGTCAGACATGATTTGCCTTTGGTAAATCCATGCTGACTTTGTCCGATGATTTCACCACTTTCCAAATGTAATGCTATCACATCTTTAATAACTGACTCTAGCATTTTCCCCACTACCGATGTTAGGCTAACTGTTCTATAATTCCCCGTTTTCTCTCTCCCTCCCTTTTTAAAAAGTGGGGTTACATTAGCTACCCTCCAGTCCTCAGGAACTACTCCAGAATCTAAAGAGTTTTGAAAAATTATCACTAATGCATCCACTATTTCTGAGGCTACTTCCTTAAGCACTCTGGGATGCAGCCTATCTGGTACTGGGGATTTATCTGCCTTTAATCCATTTAATTTACCTAACACCACTTCCCGACTAACCTGGATTTCCCTCAGTTCCTCCATCTCTTTAGACCCCCGGTCCCCCGCTATTTCCGGCAGACGGTTTATGTCTTCCTTAGTGAAGACAGAACCAAAGTATTTGTTCAATTGGTCTGCCATCTCCTTGTTCCCTATGATCAATTCACCTGTTTCCGACTGCAAGGGACCTACATTTTCCTTAACTAATCTTTTTCTCTTGACATATCTATAAAAGCTTTTGCAGTCTGTTTTTATGTCCCTTGCCAGTTTTCCCTCATAATCTATTTTCCCTTTCCTAATTAAGCCCTTTGTCCTCCTCTGCTGGACTCTGAATTTCTCCCAGTCCTCTGGTATGCTACTTTTTCTGGCTAATCTGTATGCTTCATCTTTTGTTTTAATACTATCCTTGATTTCCCTTGTTAGCCACGGATGCACTACCTTTCCTGATTTGTTCTTTTGCCAAACTGGGATGAACACTTGTTGTAGTTCATCCATGCGACCTTTAAATGCCTTCCATTGCATGTCCACCGTCAACCCTATCAGAATCAATCGCCAGTCTATCTTGGACAATTCACGCCTCATACCCTCAAAGTTACCTTTCTTTAAGTTCAGAACACTTGTTTCTGTATCGACTTTGTCACTCTCCATCCTAATGAAGAACTCTACCATATTATGATCACTCTTGCCCAAGGGGCCTCGCACAACAAGACTGCTAACTAACCCTTCCTCATTACTCAATACCCAGTCTAGAATGGCCTGTTCTCTCGTTGGTTCCTCGACATGTTGGTTTAGAAAACCATCTCTCAAACATTCCAAGAAATCCTCTTCCTCAGCACCCCTGCCAGTTTGGTTCACCCAATCTATATGTAGATTGAAGTCACCCATTATAACTGCTGCGCCTTTAGTGCATGCATTTCTAATTTCCTTCTTGATGCCATCCCCAACCTCCCTACTGCTGTTAGGTGGCCTGTACACAACTCCCACTAGCGTTTTCTGCCCCTTAGTGTTTCGTAGCTCTACCCATATCGATTCCACTTCCTCCAAGCTAATGTCCTTCCTTTCCACTGCTTTAATCTCCTCTCTAACCAGTAACACTACCCCACCTCCTTTTCCTTTCTGTCTATCCCGCCTGAATATAGAATATCCCTGGATGTTGAGCTCCCAGCCTTGGTCACCCTGGAGCCATGTCTCCGTAATCCCAACTATATCATAATCATTAATAACTATCTCCACATTTAATTCATCCACCTTATTACGTATACTCCTTGCATTGAGACACAAAGCCTTCAGGCTTGTTTTTACAACTCTCTTACCCCTTGTACGATTATGTTGAAAAGTGGCCCTTTTTGATTTTTGCCCTGGATTTGTCTGCCTGCCACTTTTACTTTTCACCTTGCTACCTGTTGCTTCTACCCTCATTTTACACCCCTCTGTCTCTCTGCTCCAGCTCCCATCCCCCTGCCACATTAGTTTAAATCCTCCCCGACAGCACTAGCAAACACTCCCCCTAGGACATTGGTTCCATTCCAGCTCAGGTGCAGACCGTCCTGTTTGTACTGGTCCCACCTCTCCCAGAACTGGTTCCAATGTCCTAAAAATTTGAATCCCTCCCCCTTGCACCATTTTTCAAGCCACGTATTCATATGAAATATCCTCCTATTCCTACTCTGACTAGCACGTGGCACTGGTAGTAATCCAGAGATTATTACCTTTGAGGTCCTACTTTTTAGTTTATCTCCTAGCTCTCTAAATTCACCTTGTAGGACCTCATCCCGTTTTTTACCTAAATCGTTGGTGCCAACGTGCACCACAACAACTGGCTGCTCACCTTCCCTCTTTTATATTATATTATATTATATTATATTATATTATATTATATTATATTATATTATATTATATTATATTATATTATATTATATTATATTATATTATATTATATTATATTATATTATATTATATTATATTATATTATATTATATCATATTATATCATATTATATTATATTATATTATATTATATTGTATTATATTATATTATATCATATTATATTATATCATATCATATTATATTATATTATATTATGTTAACTTATATAATGTTATGTTTATTATATTATATTATATTACATTATATTACATGATATTATGTTATGTTATATAATATGATATAATATGATATGATATGATATTATATTATGTTATATTATGTAATCTATTTTGTTATATTATATTATATTACATTTTCTATTTATATGATATGATATGATATGATATACATTATTTGTCACATTACTGAGGTGCAGTGAAATCCATGTTAATTCTGTGTCCAGTTCATGTAGAAGGAGATGGAACGTTCAGTCTCTTCAGAGCCGATGGTATTTCAGAGTTTCTTGGCTTCAGTTCCATCTCCAACAACAGTCTCTCCACAGACGGCCGCGGAGGCCAAGTCAATGGATAATTTTTAACAGCAGAGTTAGATAGATACTTGATTATGGAGACAAGCGTGGAAACAGGCTCTTTGGCCCAACTTGCCCACACCGGCCAACGTGTCCCAGCTACACTAGTCCCACCTGCCCTCCAAGGAGCAGATTGGCGGCCTGCCCGACCTCTCCCCTCCCCTGTGCGCTCAGCTCACGCCCACGAGTCCTGGCAGCGACCTCGTAGAAGATTAACCGGCTCAATCATCGCTCAGGACGGTCTGCCCTGTGCACTAATGAGGAACTGTCTGTGCGGCCCGCCCAGCGAGCCGATCGCAGGCCCGGCCCAGCTACATGAGACCAGTCGCTCCCGGCACGTATAAAGAGTACCGCGCCAAAGCCAGCTTCATTCCCCGATGCAGGAGCGGCCCAGAGACGATGCGAGCCGCCATCTTGATGCTTGGCCTCCTGGCGCTGGCTCATCCTATCTCTGCCCAAGGTCTCGACAACAAGTGGTCATGCCGATGGTCACCTGATGGGGGGGGGGGGTTAGGTGGGTGTTGGGGTCGGTATCTCCCCCCAGATGGGGGTTCGGGAGGATGGGGTGATGCATCGCTGGGGGGGAGTCACAGAGTGGGGCGCAGCGTAGGAACAGGCCCTTCGGCCCAACTAGCCCAACATGTCCCAGCCACTCTGGTCCCACCTGCCCGCGTCTGGTCCCCTTTCCCTCCAATCCCGTCCCATCCAGGCACCTGCCTGCGATCATGTCCCCACCGAGTGTGTTTCCATTCGGGACGGCGATGAGGAGAGAGGGGAGGAGAGATGGAGCCCGTTTGGAATTTCATCTCCTCGGTCTCCTGGGTCCGTACGTAATGGGCACAGCGGGTAGAGCTGCTGCCTCACAGCGCCAGAGACCCGGGTTCCATCCCGACCACGGGCGCTACCTATATGGAGTTTGCTCGCTCTCCCGGTTACCCACGATGGTTTTCTCCGGGTGCTCCGGTTTCCACCCGCGCTCCAAATA
Organism: Rhinoraja longicauda; assembly: GCF_053455715.1. Taxonomy (NCBI): domain Eukaryota; kingdom Metazoa; phylum Chordata; class Chondrichthyes; order Rajiformes; family Arhynchobatidae; genus Rhinoraja; species Rhinoraja longicauda. Next base: position 3,880,195 of record NC_135986.1, read on the forward strand.
CATGCATGTTTGTAGGTTAATTGGCATCGGTGAGTTGTAAATATTCCCTGCTGTGTGTGTGTGTGTGTGTGTGTGTGTGTGTGTGTGTGTGTGTGTGTGTGTGTGTGTGAGTGTAGGATAGTGTTAGTGTGCAGGGATCGCTGGTCGGCGCGGACTCGGTGGGCCGAAGGGCCTGTTTCCGCGCTGTATCTCTAAACTCAACTGAACTGAACGTAAATTCTCCATAGTGCGTGTAGGATAGTGTGTTAGTGTGCGGGGATCGCTGGTCGGCGCGGACTCGGTGGGCCGAAGGGCCTGTTTCTTCGCTGTATCTCAAAACTAAACAAAATTGAACGTAAATTGTCCCTAGTGCGTGTGTAGCATAGTGTGTTAGTGTGTGGGGATCGCTGGTCGGCGCAGACTCGGTGGGCCGAAGGGCCTGTTGGATGGGAGAGAGGGCTGTTGTGGGAGAAACTCAGCCCTGAAGTTCAAGGCAATTCAGTGAGGGAACACACTCTTATTCTAGAAGAGTTTAGAAGGATGAGAGAGGGGAAGCTCATTGAAACGTACAGAACAGTGAGCGGCCTGGATAGAGTAGGATAGGTGGCTATGATGATCGGTAGGTTAGGTGGCTATGATAATCGGTAGGTTAGGTGGCTATGATGATCGGTAGGTTAGGTGGCTATGATGATCGGTAGGTTAGGTGGCTATGATAATCGGTAGGTTAGGTGGCTATGATGATCGGTAGGTTAGGTGGCTATGATGTTGGGTAGGTTAGGTGGCTATGATAATCGGTAGGTTAGGAGGTTAGGATGATCGGTAGGTTAGGTGGCTATGATGATCGGTAGGTTAGGTGGCTATGATGATCGGTAGGTTAGGTGGCTATGATGTTGGGTAGGTTAGGTGGCTATGATGTTGGGTAGGTTAGGTGGCTATGATGATCGATAGGTTAGGTGGCTATGATAATCGGTAGGTTAGGTGGCTATGCTGATCGGTAGGTTAGGAGGTTAGGATGATCGGTAGGTTAGGTGGCCATGATGTTGAGTGTGTGAGGTGGCTATGATGATCGGTAGGTTAGGTGGCTATGATGATCGGTAGGTTAGGTGGCTATGATGTTGGGTAGGTTAGGTGGCTATGATGATCGGTAAGTTAGGTCTATGTTTCTATGTTTCTACGACACTCATTCCAGGCGGCCATGTTCAAGACGCCAACTGCCTCTCTCTGTTTCAGCTGACACCGTCCCGTGCCATCACGGGAACGGCCTTTGCCGTCATACCGGGTGTTGGATACACGAAGCTCCGCAGGAGGATCGGTGTCCCATGGGCACACAGTGCTGCGTGTCGATGATGCTATTAGCAGCGTAGGGGCGGCGGGGCTCCTAGGCCTGACCCCGGGAAGGAGCGGCCCATAAACATGGCCGCCAGATGCTTGGCGAGGCGCTGCCAACTGTCGACACTCTGCACTCCCGCCGCCGAAAGCACATCAATAAAACGTCTCGTTACCAATTCACTGCCTCGTTTGGATTTTGTGCTTTCTTTATGTTGGAGACACAGCGCTGAAACAGGCCCTTCGGCCCGTCCAGTCCAGGCCGATCGATAATGAACCCCCCCCCACAGTGTGTCGATGTTACCTCATTTTAGAAACATAGAAACTTAGAAAATAAGTGCACGAGTAGGCCATTCGGCCCTTCGAGCCAGAACCGCCATTCAATAGAGAATAGACATTAGGTGCAGCAGTAGGCCATTCGGCCCTTCGAGCCAGCACCGCCATTCAATAGCGAATAGACAATAGACAACAGGTGCAGGAGTAGGCCATTCGGCCCTTTGAGCCAGCACCGCCATTCAATAGAGAATAGACAATAATGGTTTAACATGATGCCAGGTTAAACGAATCTACAAAATAATAAACAATAGACAATAGGTGCAGGAGGAGGCCATTCGGCCCTTCGAGCCAGCACCGCCATTCAATGTGATCATGGCTGATCATCCACAATCAGTACCCCGTTCCTGCCTTCTCCCCATACCCCCTGACTCCGCTATCTTTAAAGGCTCTCTCTAGCTCTCTCTTGAAAGAATCCAGAGAATTGGCCTCCACGGCCTTCTGAGGCAGAGAATTCCACAGATTCACAACTCTCTGAGTGAAAAGGTTTTTCCTCATCTCAGTTCTAAATGGCCGCCCCCTTATTCTTAAACTGTGTGTGGCCCCTGGTTCTGGATATTACAGTATAGCAAAGGGGATTACAGAGGCATGAGGCAGGAGCTGGCCAAAATTGACTGGAAGGAGGCCCTAGCAGGGAAGATGGTAGAACAGCAATGGCAGGTATTCCTGGGAATAATGCAGAGGTTGCAGGATCAATTTATTCCAAAGAGGTGGAAAGACTCTAAGGGGAGTAAGAGACACCTGTGGCTGACAAGGGAAGTCAGGGACAGCATAAAAATTAAGGAGAGGAAGTATAACATAGCAAAGAAGAGTGGGAAGACAGAGGATTGGGACTCTTTTAAAGAGCAACAAAAGTTAACTTAAAAGGCAATACGGGGAGAAAAGATGAGGTACGAGGGTAAACTAGCCAATAATATAAAGGAGGATAGCAAAAGTTTTTTTAGGTACGTGAAGAGGAAAAAAATAGTCAAGGCAAATGTGGGTCCCTTGAAGACAGAAGCAGGGGAATTTATTATGGGGAACAAAGAAATGGCAGACGAGTTAAACCGTTACTTTGGATCTGTCTTCACTGAGGAAGATACACACAATCTCCCAAATGTTCTAGGGGCCGGAGAACCTAGGGTGATGGCATTGGAGATCATTTTTCAATGTTCTATAGATTCAGGATCAGTTCCTGTGGATTGGAGGATAGCAAATGTTATCCCACTTTTTAAGAAAGGAGGGAGAGAGAAAACGGGTAATTATAGACCAGTTAGTCTGACATCAGTGGTGGGGAAGATGCTGGAGTCAATTATAAAAGACGAAATTGCTGAGCATTTGGATAGCAGTAACAGGATCATTCCGAGTCAGCATGGATTTACGAAGGGGAAATCATGCTTGACAAATCTACTGGAATTTTTTGAGGATGTAACTAGGAAAATTGACAGGGGAGAGTCAGTGGATGTGGTGTACCTCGACTTTCAGAAAGCCTTCGACAAGGTCCCACATAGGAGATTAGTGGGCAAAATTAGGGCACATGGTATTGGGGGTAGGGTACTGACATGGATAGAAAATTGGTTCACAGACAGAAAGCAAAGAGTGGGGATAAATGGGTCCCTTTCGGAATGGCAGGCAGTGACCAGTGGGGTACCGCAAGGTTCGGTGCTGGGACCCCAGCTATTTACGATATACATTAATGACTTAGACGAAGGGATTAAAAGTACCATTAGCAAATTTGCAGATGATACTAAGCTGGGGGGTAGTGTGAATTGTGAGGAAGATGCAATAAGGCTGCAGGGTGACTTGGACAGGTTGTGTGAGTGGGCGGATACATGGCAGATGCAGTTTAATGTAGATAAGTGTGAGGTTATTCACTTTGGAAGTAAGAATAGAAAGGCAGATTATTATCTGAATGGTGTCAAGTTAGGAGGAGGGGGAGTTCAACGAGATCTGGGTGTCCTAGTGCATCAGTCAATGAAAGGAAGCATGCAGGTACAGCAGGCAGTGAAGAAAGCCAATGGAATGTTGACCTTCATAACAAGAGGAGTTGAGTACAGGAGCAAAGAGGTCCTACAGTTGTACCGGGCCCTAGTGAGACCGCACCTGGAGTACTGTGTGCAGTTTTGGTCTCCAAATTTGAGGAAGGATATTCTTGCTATGGAGGGCGTGCAGCGTAGGTTCACTAGGTTAATTCCCGGAATGGCGGGACTGTCGTATGTTGAAAGGCTGGAGCGATTGGGCTTGTATACACTGGAATTTAGAAGGATGAGGGGGGATCTTATTGAAACATATAAGATAATTAGGGGATTGGACACATTAGAGGCAGGAAACATGTTCCCAATGTTGGGGGAGTCCAGAACAAGGGGCCACAGTTTAAGAATAAGGGGTAGGCCATTTAGAACGGAGATGAGGAAGAACTTTTTCAGTCAGAGAGTGGTGAAGGTGTGGAATTCTCTGCCTCAGAAGGCAGTGGAGGCCAGTTCGTTGGATGCTTTCAAGAGAGAGCTGGATAGAGCTCTTAAGGATTGCGGAGTGAGGGGGTATGGGGAGAAGGCAGGAACGGGGTACTGATTGAGAGTGATCAGCCATGATCGCATTGAATGGCAGTGCTGGCTCGAAGGGCTGAATGGCCTACTCCTGCACCTATTGTCTATTGTCTATACTCTATTGACTCCCCCAACATTGGGAACATGAAAAGCACACGAATAGCATGTCAGGGGTGTCAAGAGTCAAGAGTGTTTTATTGTCGTGTGTCCCAGATAGAATGATGATATTCTGACTTACCCCAGCACAACAGAATATGGAAACATAGTACACACACTCACGAATACACATAGATATGGATCATATATATATACATATATAAATATATATAGATCATATTGGGTGGTTACGGTGGCGCAGCGGTAGAGTTGCTGCTTTACAGCGAATGCAGCGTCCGAGTCCCGGGTTCGATCCTGTCCACGGGCGCCGTCTGTACGGAGTTTGTACGTTCTCCCCGTGACCGCCGTGGGTTTTCTCCAAGATCTTCGGTTTCCTCCCACGCTCCAAAGACGTGCGGGTTTGTAGGTTAATTGGCTTGGTAAATGTAAAAATCGTCCCTAGTGGGTGTTGGATAGTGTTGGTGTGTGGGGATCGCTGGTCGGCACGGACCCGATGGGCCGAAGGGCCTGTTTCTGCGCTGTATCTCTAAACTAAATATATATATATTTATACACACACAAACACACGCGTACCCACACACATACGTACACGCAAACAAACAAACAATAACAGTGCAATAATAACAATAACAGACTGTTGTAGTTTGGAGATTATTTGGAGGTTGTCGTGTTTATGTTGGGAAGAAGCTGTTCCTGAACCTGGACGTTACGTTTTTCAGGCTCCTGTACCTTCTTCCCGATGGCAGGGGTGAGATGAGAGTGTGGCCAGGGTGGTGTGGGTCTCTGATGATGCTGGTGGCCATTTTGAGGCAGTGACCCAAAATGGCCGCCAAAATGACTCAAAAGATCCCTTCGATGGTATGGAGGTCAGAATCCATCCGTAATGTTCTGGGAAGCGTCCACAACCTTTTTGCGGTCTTCTTCGTTCCCGGGCGTTCGAGTTGCTGAACCAGGCCGTGACGCGACCGGTCAATATGCCCTCTGTCCACTATACACCTGTAGAAGTGTCCACATCCACCTGTGGGAATGCCTTGTTATCAATTCACTGCCTCGTTGGACTATGTGCTGCCTTTAGGTTAGGGACACAGCAATGGGAACGGGGCCTTTGGTCAGTTGAGTCCAGGCCGACCATTAACTATCCCGCCTGCACTGTAGGTCGAGGTTCTCCCATTTTCTCATCCACTTCCCAATCTCTATCCGGCCTTCCAGGGACAACAAACCAAGCCCACCCGAAAGCACCTCCCTGTAGCCGACACCCCCTAATCCGGGCAGCTTCACCCGAAGATAGACGCAAAGAGCTGGAGTAACTCAGCGGGACAGGTAGGGGTTGCCAACTATCTCACTCCCAAATAAGGGACAAGGTGACGTCACCACTACCGCGCCCCACGTGACCTCACCCAGCCAGCGGCCACGTGCTCCCACTCCACCAATGGCGGCCGCCCGGGCCGAGAGGTGGGTTGCAATGCAACCTCCGTTAGGCAGTTTCCGGGCATCCGGACCTACACTGTCCGGGCCTATATGGTCCGGGCCTACAGCGTCCGGGCCTACAGCGTCTGGGCCTACACCGTCCGGACCTATACTGTCCGGACCTACAGTGTCTGGGCCTACAGTGTCCGGGCCTACAGTGTCCGGGCCTATGATATCCGGGCCTACAGCGTCCTGGCCTACAGTGCCCCCCGGGCCTAATACGGGACAAAGGCGGTCCCGTATGGGAGAAACCAATTTCGCCCAAAATACGGGATGTCCCGGCTAATACGGGACAGTTGGCGACTCTAGGGCCAGGCAGCTTCTCTGGAAAAGTCGTACAGAGTCTCCTGCCCAGAGTAGGTGAATTGAGAACCACAGGACCAGAGGTGACGTTTCAGGGTCGAGACCCTTCTTCAGACATTGTACACCAATCCAATTAACCAACAAACTCCGTACCGACAGCGCCCGTGGTCGAGATGGAACCCGGGTCTCTGGCGCTGTGAGGCAGCAGCTCTACCCGCTGCCCAGCGTGTGTTGTTGCCACAATGTGTGATGTCCCAGACAATGTTCCCCAGACGGGCAAATCAACGAGAACGCAACGTAACGACCGACATGCAAAGCCACAGCGCCGGCTTCACAGCGCAAGGAAGGCGCAGCTTTACGGTTTCAACGAGTTAGACTGTGAATAATTTGTTCCCGTTCAGAGTCTGCTGTGGTTAAATATTTGCCTGTGAAACAGAACGACTTTCTCCCCACTCTCCATCCAACCTGAAGACCTGCCTCCAATCTGAAAGCATCACCCGATTAAACTACTGGGTGGTTTAGTTTAGTTCAGTTTAGAGATACAGCGCGGAACCAATTTCCATCCCGGGATCAATAAATAGACAATAGACAATAGGTGCAGGAGGAGGCCATTCAGCCCTTCAAGCCAGCTCTGCCATTCACCATGATCATGGCTGATCATCCACAATCAGTACCCCGTTCCTGCCATCTCTCCATACCCCCTGACTCCGCGATGCTTAAGAGCTCTATCTAGCTCTCTCTTGAATGCATCCAGAGAATACGCCTCCACTGCCTTCTAAAAACATAGAAAATAGGTGCAGGAGTAGGCCATTCGGCCCTTCGAGCCTGCACCGCCATTCAATATGATCATGGCTGATCATCCAGCTCAGTAGCCTGTACCTGCCTTCTCTCCATACCCCCTGATCCCTTTAGCAAAAAGGGCCACATCTAACTCCCTCTTAAATATAGCCAATGAACTGGCCTCAACTACCTTCTGTGGCAGAGAATTCCACAGACTCACCACTCTCTGTGTGAAGAAATGTTTTCTCATCTTGGTCCTAAAAGACTTCCCCCTTATCCCTAAGCTGTGACCTTTAAATGCCTTCCATTGTATGTCCACCGTCAACCCTTTCGGCATCAATCGCCAGTCTATCTTGGACAATTCACGCCTCATACCCTCAAAGTTACCTTTCTTTAAGTTCAGAACACTTGTTTCTGTATCGACTTTGTCACTCTCCATCCTAATGAAGAACTCTACCATATTATGATCACTCTTGCCCAAGGGGCCTCGCACAACAAGACTGCTAACTAACCCTTCCTCATTACTCAATACCCAGTCTAGAATGGCCTGTTCTCTCGTTGGTTCCTCGACATGTTGGTTTAGAAAACCATCTCTCAAACATTCCAAGAAATCCTCTTCCTCAGCACCCCTGCCAGTTTGGTTCACCCAATCTATATGTAGATTGAAGTCACCCATTATAACTGCTGCACCTTTAGTGCATGCATTTCTAATTTCCTGCTTGATGCCATCCCCAACCTCCCTACTGCTGTTAGGTGGCCTGTACACAACTCCCACTAGCGTTTTCTGCCCCTTAGTGTTTCGTAGCTCTACCCATATCGATTCCACTTCCTCCAAGCTAATATCCTTCCTTTCCACTGCTTTAATCTCCTCTCTAACCAGTAACACTACCCCACCTCCTTTTCCTTTCTGTCTATCCCGCCTGAATATAGAATATCCCTGGATGTTGAGCTCCCAGCCTTGGTCACTCTGGAGCCATGACTCCGTAATCCCAACGATATCATAATCATTAATAACTATCTCCACATTTAATTCATCCACCTTATTACGTATACTCCTTGCATTGAGACACAAAGCCTTCAGGCTTGTTTTTACAACTCTCTTACCCCTTGTACGATTATGTTGAAAAGTGGCCCTTTTTGATTTTTGCCCTGGATTTGTCTGCCTGCCACTTTTACTTTTCACCTTGTTACCTGTTGCTTCTACCCTCATTTTACACCCCTCTGTCTCTCTGCTCCAGCTCCCATCCCCCTGCCACATTAGTTTAAATCCTCCCCGACAGCACTAGCAAACACTCCCCCTAGGACATTGGTTCCATTCCAGCTCAGGTGCAGACCGTCCTGTTTGTACTGGTCCCACCTCTCCCAGAACTGGTTCCAATGTCCTAAAAATTTGAATCCCTCCCCCTTGCACCATTTTTCAAGCCACGTATTCATATGAAATATCCTCTTATTCCTACTCTGACTAGCACGTGGCACTGGTAGTAATCCAGAGATTATTACCTTTGAGGTCCTACTTTTTAGTTTATCTCCTAGCTCTCTAAATTCACCTTGTAGGACCTCATCCTGTTTTTTACCTGAATCGTTGGTGCCAACGTGCACCACGACAACTGGCTGCTCACCCTCCCCCTTTTATATTATATTATATTATATCATATTATATTATATCATATTATGTTATATTATATTATATTATATTATATTATATTATATTATATTATATTATATTATATCATATCATATTATATTATATTATATTATATTATATTATATTATATTATATTATATTATATTATATTATATTATATTATATTATATCATATTATATTATATTATATCATATTATATTATATTATATTATATTATATCATATTATATTATATCATATCATATTATATTATGTTATATTATATTATATTATGTTATCTTATATTATATTATAAGATATAATATAATATCCACTGCTTGGAAACACAGCGCTGAAACAGGCCCTTCGGCCCGTCCAGTCCAGGCCGATCGATAATGACCTCCCACCCCCCACAGTGTGTCGATGTTACCCCATTTTAGAAACATAGAAACTTAGAAAATAAGTGCAGGAGTAGGCCATTCGGCCCTTCGAGCCAGAACCGCCATTCAATAGCGAATAGACAATAGACAACAGGTGCAGGAGTAGGCCATTCGGCCCTTCGAGCCAGCACCGCCATTCAATAGAGAATAGACAATAATGGTTTAACATGATGCCAAGTTAAACGAATCTACAAAATAATAAACAATAGACAATAGGTGCAGGAGGAGGCCATTCGGCCCTTCGAGCCAGCACCGCCATTCAATGTGATCATGGCTGATCATCCACAATCAGTACCCCGTTCCTGCCTTCTCCCCATACCCCTTGACTCTGCTATCTTTAAAAGCTCTCTCTAGCTCTCTCTTGAAAGCATCCAGAGAATTGGCCTCCACGGCCTTCTGAGGCAGAGAATTCCACAGATTTACAACTCTGAGTGAAAAAGTTTTTCCTCATCTCAGTTCTAAATGGCCGCCCCCTTATTCTTGAACTGTGTGTGGCCCCTGGTTCTGGACTCCCCCAACATGGGGACCATTTTTCCTGCATCTAGCCAGTCCAATCCCTTAAGAAAACTCTCGTTTGTTTGTTTTTCTTAACTACAGCCAAAACGGTACACGATAGCGTGCAAATTTTAGGCCCACCTTACTCACCGTCGTCCCTTTGGTGCTAATGGAAGAAGTTTCATTGAAATCGGTGTTATGTTTTTAAAGTTATTCACATTTTAAAGTTTAAATCTATCTCCTAGGGAGGGAGGGGGGGGGATGGAGGGGGGGAGGAGTGAGGGGGATGGAGGCAGGGAGGAGGGAGGGGGAGGGGAGGAAAGAGGGGGAGGGGAGGGAGGAGGCGGGGGGGGGGGAGGTGGGGAGGAGAGGAGGAGAGGGTGGGGAGGAGAGGAGGTTTGGGCCCACTTGAATGAATGAATAAGTTTATTGGCCAAGTATGTGCACGTACAAGGAATGTGCCTTGGTGCTCCGCTCACAAATGACAACACAAACATACAGTTAACAATTAAGAATAAAGTCTAGTGTTTCTATAAGTTCCCTTCTCGTCCTTCCGAATTACACTCTGCATTCCTGCAGCCCAAAATAGACACTAGACAAAAGATGCAGGAGGAGGCCATTCGGCCCTTCGCTGCCAGCACCGCCATTCAATGTGATCATCCACAATCAGTACCCCGTTCCTGCCTTCTCCCCATACCCCCTGACTCCGCTATCATTAAGAGCTCTATCTAACTCTCTCTTGAAAGCATTCAGAGAATTGGCCTCAACTGCCTTCTGAGGCAGAGAATTCCACAGATTCACAACTCTCTGACTGCAAAAGTTTTTCCTCATCTCCGTTCTAAATGACCTACCCCTTATTCTTAAATTGTGGCCCCTGGTCCTGGACTCCCCCAACATTGGGAACATGAAAATGGTGGCCGATTAGGAAAAGGGGAGATGCAACGAGACCTGGGTGTCGTGGTACACCAGTCATTGAAAGTAGGCATGCAGGTGCAGCAGGCAGTGAAGAAAGCGAATGGTATGTTGGCATTCATAGCGAGGGGATTTGAGTATAGGAGCAGGGAGGTTCTGTTGCAGTTGTACAGGGCATTGGTGAGACCACACCTGGAGTATTGCGTACAGTTTTGGTCTCCTAATCTGAGGAAAGACATTCTTGCCATAGAGGGAGTACAGAGAAGGTTCACCAGATTGATTCCTGGGATGGCAGGACTTTCATATGAAGAAAGACTGGATAGACTCGGCTTGTACTTGCTGGAATTTAGAAGATTGAGGGGGGATCTTATAGAAACTTACAAAATTCTTAAGGGGTTGGACAGGCAGGAAGATTGTTCCCGATGTTGGAGAAGTCCAGAACAAGGGGTCACAGTTTAAGGATAAGGGGGAAGTCTTTTAGGACCGAGATGAGAATGTTTTTTTTCACACAGAGAGTGGTGAATCTGAGGAATTCTCTGCCACAGAAGGTAGTTGAGGCCAGTTCATTGGCTATATTTAAGAGGGAGTTAGATCTGGCCCTTGTGGCTAAAGAGATCAGGGGGTACGGAGAGAAGGCAGGTACGGGATACTGAGTTGGATACTCCTGCATCTATTTTCTATTTTTCTATGAAAAGCACATGAATAGAATGTCAGGGGTGTCAAGAGTCAAGAGTGTTTTATTGTCGTGTGTCCCAGATAGAACAATGATATTCTGACTTACCCCAGCACAACAGAATATGGAAACATAGTACACACACTCACGAATACACATAGATATAGATCATATACATACACATATATATATATAGATCATATTGGGTGGTTACGGTGGCGCAGCGGTAGAGTTGCCGTCCTACGGCGAATGCAGCGCCGGAGGCCCGGGTTCGATCCTGACCACGGGCGCTGTCTGTACAGAGTTTGTACGTTCTCCCCGTGACCTGCGTGGGTTTTCTCCAAGATCTTCGGTTTCCTCCCACACTCCAAAGACGTGCGGGTTTGTAGGTTAATTGGCTTGGTAAATGTAAAAATTGTCCCTAGTGGGTGTTGGATAGTGTTGGTGTGTGGGGATCGCTGGTCGGCGCGGACCCGGTGGGCCGAAGGGCCTGTTTCTGCGCTGTATCTCTAAACTAAATATATATATATTTATACACACACAAACACATGCGTACGCACACACATACGTACACGCAAACAAACATACAATAACAGTGCAATAATAACAATAACAGACTGTTGTAGTTTGGAGATTAAGAAAATAACTGCAGATGCTGGTACAAATCGATTTATTCACAAAATGCTGGAGTAACTCAGCAGGTCAGGCAGTCTGAAGAAGGGTCTCGACCCGAAACGTCACCCATTCCTTCTCTCCCGAGATGCTGCCTGACCTGCTGAGTTACTCCAGCATTTTGTGAATAAGTAGTTTGGAGATTATTTGGAGGTTGTCGTGTTTAATAGCCTGATGGCTGTTGGGAAGAAGCTGTTCCTGAACCTGGACGTTACGGTTTTCAGGCTCCTGTACCTTCTTCTCGATGGCAAGGGTGAGATGAGAGTGTGGCCAGGGTGGTGTGGGTGTCTGATGATGCTGGCGGCCATTTTGAGGCAGTGACTCAAAATGGCCGCCAAAATGACTCAAAAGATCCCTTCGATGGTATGGAGGTCAGAATCCGTCTGTGATGATCCGTCCGTTAGGCGGCACCTGGGCCTCAGGACCTAGACTGTCCGGGCCTACAGCGTCCGGGCCTACAGCATCCGGGCCTACACCGTCTGGACCAATACTGTCCGGAGGTACTGTGTCCGGGCCTACAGTGTCTGGGTCTGCAGTGTCCGGGCCTACGGTATCCGGGCCTACGGTATCCGGGCCTACAGCGTCCTGGCATACAGCGCCACCCGGGCCTAATACGGGACAATGGGGGTCCCGTACGGGAGAAACCAATTTCGCCCAAAATACGGGATGTCCCGGCTAATACGGGACAGTTGGCGACTCTAGGGCCAGGCAGCTTCTCTGGAGAAGACGTACAGAGTCTCCTGCCCAGAGTAGGTGAATTGAGAACCACAGGACCAGAGGTGACGTTTCAGGGTCGAGACCCTTCTTCAGACATTGTACACCAATCCAATTAACCAACAAACTCCGTACAGACAGCGCCCGTGGTCGAGATGGAACCCGGGTCTCTGGCGCTGTGAGGCAGCAGCTCTACCCGCTGCCCAGCGTGTGTTGTTGCCACAATGTGTGATGTCCCAGACAATGTTCCCCAGACGGGCAAATCAACGAGAACGCAACGTAACGACCGACATGCAAAGCCACAGCGCCGGCTTCACAGCGCAATGAAAGGCGCAGCTTTATGGTTTCAACGAGTTAGACTGCGATCAATTTGTTCCCGTTCAGAGTCTGCTGTGGTTAAATATTTGCCTGTGAAACAGAACGACTTTCTCCCCACTCTCCATCCAACCTGAAGACCTGCCTCCAATCTGAAAGCATCACCCGATTAAACTACTGGGTGGTTTAGTTTAGTTCAGTTTAGAGATACAGCGCGGAACCAATTTCCCTCCCGGGATCAATAAACAGACAATATGTGCAGGAGGAGGCCATTCGGCCCTTCAAGCCAGCTCTGTCATTCACCATGATCATGGCTGATCATCCGCAATCAGTACCCCGTTCCTGCCATCTCCCCATACCCCCTAACTCCGCTATCCTTAAGAGCTCTATCTAGCTCTCTCTTGAATGCATCCAGAGAATTGGCCTCCGCTGCCTTCTGACGCAGAGAATTCCACAGATTTACAACTCTCTGACTGAAAAGGTTTTTCCTCATCTCCGTTCTAAATGGCCCCCCTAATCTTAAACTGTGTGTGGCCCCTGGTTCTGGACTCCCCCAACATTGGGAACATGTTTCCTGCCTCTAACGTGTCCAACACCTTAATAATCATATATGTTTCGATAAGATCCCCTCTTATCCTTCTAAATTCCAGCGTATACAAGCCCAGTCGCTCCAGTCTTTGCACATACGACAGTCCCGCCATTCCAGGGATTAACCTGTTTAACCTACGGTGCTCGCCCTGTGCAGATAAGATCAAGTTTTATCTTATCGTATCGTATCGGAAACAGGCCCTTCAGCCCACCGAGTCCGCGCCGACCAGCGATCCCCAAATATTAACATCATCCTGACACACACTAAGGACATTTTTTTTGTACATTGACCAAGCCAATTTATCTACACACACTTTGGAGTGTGGGAGTGTGCACGTCTGTTTAAACATTATACCATACCTGCCTCGTACAAACGTACAAACTCCGTACAGACCGCGCCCGTAGTCGGGTTCAAACCCGGGTCTGTGGTGCTGCAAGCGCTGTAAGGCGGTAACTCTACCGCTGCACCGCCATAATGGGGGCGCAGTCCATATATTAAAGGATATATGCCTGGACATTGTTTACACGGAGGGTGGTGGGAGCCTGGAACCCACTGCCAGGGGCCGTGGTGGAGGCAGGTATGGTATAATGTTTAAACAGACGTTCACTATACACACGGGTACTATATCATATTATATTATATCATATTATATTATATTATATTATATTATATTATATTATATTATATTATATTATATTATATTATATTATATTATATTATATTATATTATATCATATCATATTTTATTTTATTATAATATATTATATTATATTACATTATGTTATATTATATATTATATTGTATTATATTATATGATATTACATTATATTATATTACATGATATTATGTTATGTTATATGATATGATATAATATGATATTATATTATATTATATTATATTATATTATATTATATTATGTTATCTTATATAATGTTATGTTATATTATATTATATTATGTTATGTTATGTTATCTTATATAATGTTTTGTTATATTATATTATATTATATTATATTATATTATATTATATTATGTTATCTTATATAATGTTATGTTTATTATATTATATTATATTACATTTTCTATGATATGATATGATATGATATACATTATTTGCCACATTACTGAGATGCAGTGAAATCCATGTTAATTCTGTGTCCAGTTCATGTAGAAGGAGATGGAACGTTCAGTCTCTTCAGAGCCGATGGTATTTCAGAGTTTCTTGGCTTCAGTTCCATCTCCAACAACAGTCTCTCCACAGACGGCCGCGGAGGCCAAGTCAATGGATAATTTTTAACAGCAGAGTTAGATAGATACTTGATTATGGAGACAAGCGTGGAAACAGGCTCTTTGGCCCAACTTGCCCACACCGGCCAACACGTCCCAGCTACACTAGTCCCACCTGCCCTCCAAAGAGCAGATTGGCGGCCTGCCCGACCTCTCCCCTCCCCTGTGCGCTCAGCTCACGCCCGCGAGTCCTGGCAGCGACCTCGTAGAAGATTAACTGGCTCAATCATCGCTCAGGACGGTCTGCCCTGTGCACTAATGAGGAACTGTCTGTGCGGCCCGCCCAGCGAGCCGATCGCAGGCCCGGCCCAGCTACCTGTGACCAGTCGCTCCCGGCACGTATAAAGAGTCCCGCGCCAAAGCCAGCTTCATTCCCGGACGCAGGAGCGGCCCAGAGACGATGCGAGCCGCCATCTTGATGCTCGGCCTCCTGGCGCTGGCTCATCCCATCTCTCCCCAAGGTCTCGACGACAAGTGGTCATGCCGATGGTCACCTGATGGGGGAGGGGGGGAGATGGGGGGGGTTAGGTGGGTGTTGGGGTCGGTATCTCCCCCCAGATGGGGGTCCGGGAGGATGGGGTGATGCATCGCGGGGGGGGAGTCACAGAGTGGGGCGCAGCGTAGGAACAGGCCCTTCGGCCCAACTTGCCCAACATGTCCCAGCCACTCCGGTCCCACCTGCCCGCGTCTGGTCCCCTTTCCCTCCAATCCCGTCCCATCCAGGCACCTGCCTGCGATCATGTCCCCACCGGGTGTGTTTCCATTCGGGACGGCGATGAGGAGAGAGGGGAGGAGAGATGGAGCCCGTTTGGAATTTCATCTCCTCGGTCTCCTGGGTCCGTACGTAATGGGCACAGCGGGTAGAGCTGCTGCCTCACAGCGCCAGAGACCCGGGTTCCATCCCGACCATGGGCGCGACCTATATGGAGTTTGCTCGCTCTCCCGGTTACCCACGATGGTTTTCTCCGGGTGCTCCGGTTTCCTCCCGCGCTCCAAAGACGTGCAGGTTTGTTGGTTAATTGGCATCGGTGAGTTGTAAATTGTCCCTAGTGTGTGTGTGTGTGTGTGTGAGTGTGTGTGTGTGTGTGTGTGTGTGTGTGTGTGTGTGTGTGTGTGTGTGTGTGTGTGTGTGTGTGTGTGTGTGTGTGTGTGTGTGTGTGTGTGTGTGTGTGTGTGTGTGTGTGTGTAGGATAGTGTGTTAGTGTGCGGGGATCGCTGGTCGGCCGGACTCGGTGGGCCGAAGGGCCTGTTTCTTCGCTGTATCTCGAAACTAAATGAAACTGAACGTAAATTGTCCCTAGTGCGTGTGTAGGATAGCATGTTAGTGTGCGGGGATCGCTGGTCGGCGCGGACTCGGTGGGCCGAAGGGCCTGTTTCCGCGTTCTATCTCTAAACTCAACTGAACTGAACTGAAAGTAAGTGAAGGGGGGCCGGGGGGTTGGGATGGGAGAGAGGGCTGATGAGGGAGAAACTCAGCCCTGACGTTCAAGGCAATTCAGTGAGGGAACACACTCTTACTCTAGAAGAGTTTAGAAGGATGAGAGGGGGAACCTCATTGAAAAGTACAGAACAGTGAGCGGCCCGGATAGAGTGGGTGTGGGGAGGATGTTTCCACTAGTGGGAGAGTCTAGGACCAGAGGGCACAGCCTCAGAATTAAAGGACGTTCCTTTAGGACGGAGATGAGGAGGAATTTCTTCAGAGGGTGGTGAATCTGTGGGATTCTTTGCCACAGACGGCTGTGGAGGCCACAAGTCAGTGGATGTTTTTAAGGCAGTGATGGATAGACTCTCGATCAGTGCGGGTGTCAGGGGTTGTTGGGAGAAGACAGGAGAATGGGGTTGGGGGGAGAGATAGATCAGCTGTGATTGAATGGCGGAGTGGACTTGATGGGCCGAATGGCCTAATTCTGCCCCTATTCCTTATGACCTCATGACTAACATGGGACTAACAGTGCGGGTGTCAGGGGTTACGGGGAGAAGGCAGGAGAATGCAGGCTGGTCGGCACGGACTCGGTGGGCCGAAGGGCCTGTTTCCGCGCTGTGTCTCTAAACTAAACTAAATCAAAGATGGACAGACTCAAAAAGGTGGATATTTTTAAGGCTGAGATAGATAGACGTTCTTTTAGGAAGGAGGTGAGGAGGAACATCTTGAGTCAGAGGGTGGTGAATCTGTGGGATTCTTTGCCACAGACGGCTGTGGAGGCCACAAGTCAGCGGATATTTTGAAGGCAGAGATAGATAGATAGGTAGGTTCTATCGTCAGTCTGAAGAAGGATCTCGACCCGAAACGTCACCCATTCCTTCTCTCCACAGATGCTGCCCGACCCGCTGAGTGACTCCGGCACTTCGTGTCTGCCTTAGATAGATTGTTGATTAGCGCGGGTGTGTGTCAGGGGTTACGGGGGGGGGGGGGGGGGGAGAAGGCGGGAGAATGGGGTTGGGTGGGGGGGGGAGATAGAGCAGCCACGATTGAGGGGCGGAGTAGACTCGATGGGCCGAATGGGCTCATTCTGCTCCTGTGGGCCGATGAGCTGACGATCGGCGATCTCCTGAGCCCCCTGCGATCATGCGTGACTGGAACGGATGGCCAGATTCCGCCAAATGGCCAGATTCCGCCGAATGGCCAGATTCCGCCGCCGTGGCTTGTGACCGTGTGACCGTACGTTGGCGCGCTCTCCCCACCTCCTCCCACCCCCCCCCGCTTCTAGCTGTGACCCCCCCCCCTCGTTTCCTCTCTTCCAGGGATGTTCCTCGTGTGTCACCGTGGGAAAGGAGTGTGTCGTTCGAAGAGTTGCCAGGAAGGGGAGATCAACATGGAGACGAGATGTTTCCGTAGGACGCCGTGCTGCGTGCAGACGAAAGGTTAACGCGGGGCGGTGACCTCCCAACCCCCCCATACCCCCCCCTCCCCCTCCCCCTCCCCCTCTCCCCCCACTCCCCCTACCCCCCCTCCCCCCCACCCACCACCGCCAGCAACAACAATCCCCCGAGGCCACAAGTCAGTGGATATTTTTAAGGCAGAGATAGATAGGTTCTTGATTAGTGCGGGTGTCAGGGGTTACGGGGAGAATGGGGGTTGGGAGGGAGAGATAGATTGGCCATGATTGAATGGCGGAGTGGACTTGAAGGGCCGAATGGCCTAATTCTGCTCCTATCACTTATGACCTCATGACTAACATGGGAGCCATCTCCTCTCTCCCCATTCCAGTTCAGTTTCATTCATTGTAACCAGGTCTGGATCAATGGTTATTGATCCCACACACGGCATGGGTTGATACAATCTTCTGGCCGAGAACCAAACTGCCCCGACTGAGCCACGCGGGCAGTTTCTTATCGGTGATGAATGACAGGGGTTCGTTTATTTAACTCAGAAGGCAGTGAAGGGCGGCACGGTGGCGCAGCGGGTAGAGTTGCCGCCTCACAGCGCCGGAGACCCGGGTTCCATCCTGACCGCGGGCGCAAGAACGATCCCAGGAATGAGTAGGTCAACCTATGACCGGCGTTTGATGGCACTGGGCCTGTACTCGCTGGAGTTTAGAAGGATGAGGGGGGGGACCTCATTGAAACGTACTGAATAGTGAGCGGCCCGGATAGAGTGGATGTGGAGAGGATGTTTCCACTAGTGGGAGAGTCTAGGACCAGAGGGCACAGCCTCGGAATTAAAGGACGTTATTTTAGGAAGGAGATGAGGAGGAATTTCTTTTGGTCAGAGTGCGGTGAATCTGCGGAATTCTTTGCCACGGAAGTCTCATTCGTTCACGTTCTCCCCTTGACCTGCGTGGGTTTTCTCCGGGCGCTCCGGTTTCCTCCCGACACTCCAAAGACGTGCAGGGTTTGTAGGTTATTTGGTTTTTGTACAAAATTGTAACAATTATCCTCCGTGTGCGTAGGGTAGTGGTAGTGTGCGGGGATCGCTGGTCGGCGCGGACTCGGTGGGCCGAAGGGCCTATTTCCTCGCTGTATCTCTAAACTCCAAACTAAACTAAACTAAACTAAATCTCCAATAGTGCAGTTTAGTCGTCTAGCCAGACTTTCACCCCCGTACTGTTTAGTTTAGTTTAGTTTAGTTTAGTTTAGTTTAGTTTAGTTTAGTTTAGTTTAGTTTAGTTTAGTTTAGTTTAGTTTAGTTTAGTTTAGTTCAGATCAGTTTAGTTTTGTTTTGTTTAGTTCAGATCAGTTTAGTTTCGTTTAGTTTAGTTTAGTGCAGATTAGTTTAGTTTAGTTTAGTGCAGATTAGTTTAGTTTAGTTTAGTTTAGTGCAGATTAATTTAGATTAGTTCAGTTCCATTTAGTTTAGTTTAGTTTAGTGCAGATTAGTTTAGTTTAGTTTAGTTTAGATTAGTGTCATTTAGTTTAGTTTAGTTTAGTTCAGTTCAGTTTAGTTTAGATCAGTTTAGTTTAGTTTAGTTTAGATCAGTTTAGTTTAGATTAGTTTAGTTTAGTTTAGTTTAGATTAGTTTGGTTTAGTTTAGTTTAGTTTAGTTTAGTTTAGTTTAGTTTAGTTTAGTTTAGTTTAGTTTAGTTTAGTTTAGTTTAGTTTAGTTTAGTTTAGTTTAGTTTAGTTTAGTTTGGTTAAGTTAAGTTAAGTTTAGATCAGTTTAGTTTAGTGCAGATTAGTTTAGTTTAGTTTAGTTCAGTTTAGTTTAGTTTAGTTTAGATTAGTGTCGTTTAGTTTAGTGCAGTTTAGTTTAGTTTAATTTAGTTTAGTTTGGTTAAGTTAAGTTAAGTTAAGTTAAGTTAAGTTAAGTTAAGTTAAGTTAAGTTAAGTTAAGTTAAGTTAAGTTAAGTTAAGTTAAGTTAAGTTAAGTTAAGTTAAGTTAAGTTAAGTGATGGAGCTCGGAGCCGACCTGCACACTGGGGACAATTTACAATTTACAGAAGCCTATTAGCCTACAAACCTGTGCGTCTTCGGAGTGTGGGAGGAAACCGGAGCACCCGAAGAAAACCCACGCGGGTCACGGGGAGAACGTGCAAACTCCGTACAGACAGCGCCCGTGGTCAGGATCGAACCCGGGTCTCCGGCGCTGTGAGGCGGCAGCTCTACCCGCTGTGCCACCTCAATCGCCCTTAATATACGGGCCACTTGGTTAGCCAGTGGTGACGCGTTGTTACTCAGGTCGATGCCTTCAGACAAGATGGAGACCGGAGAGAAGGACGATGTGTTCCAGGGGTTAAATATTTAACGACAAACGAACCCTGGACGCGAACAAATCGTCCCGCGGTATAACGAGTCCAACTCGTAACGCAACGACCTTCCTTGCACTGTGAACGCACCACTGTAGGTTTACTTGCTCATAATCCCGCCATGTTCTCTTGGATTCGCAAATGGAGGTAGTCTGAGACATCACAAGATCATCGCAAGAGGGGTTCTTATCGAAACGTATAAGATTATTAAGGGGTTGGACACGTTAGGGGCAGGAAACGTTCCCGATGTTGGGGGAGTCCAGGACAAGAGGCCACACAGTTTAAGAATAAGGGGTCGGCCATTTAGAACGGAGATGAGGAAAAACGTTTTCAGTCAGAGAGTTGTGAATCTGTGGAATTCTCTGCCTCAGAAGGCAGTGGAGGCCAATTCTCTGAATGCATTCAAGAGAGAGCTGGATAGAGCTCTTAAGGATAGCGGAGTCAGGGGGTATGGGGAGAAGGCAGGAACGGGGTACTGATTGAGAATGATCAGCCATGATCACATTGAATGGCGGTGCTGGCTGGAAGGGCCGAATGGCCTACTCCTGCACCTATTGTCTATAATTAGATCATTAGATCATAAACGATAGGAGCAGAATTAGGCCATTCGGCCCATCGAGTCTACTCCACCATTCAATCACGGCTCATCTATCTCTGCCCCCCAACCCCATTCTCCTGCCTTCTCCCCATAACCTCTGACACCCGCACTGATCAAGAATCTGTCTATCGAGGAAGATAACCGCAGATGCTGGTACAAATCGAAGGTATCACAAAATGCTGGAGTAACTCAGAGTGTCAGGCAGCATCTCAGGAGAGAAGGAATGGGTGACGTTTCGGGTCGAGACCCTTCTTCAGTCTGAAGAAGAGTCTCGACCCGAAACGTCACCCATTCCTTCTCTCCTGAGATGCTGCCTGACACGCTGAGAAAATCCAGCATTTTGTGATACCCACGAATCTATCTATCTCTGCCTTAAAAATATCCACTGACTTGTGGCCTCCACAGACATCTGTGGCAAATAATTCCACAGGTTCACCACCCTCTGACTAAAGAAATCCCTCCTCATCTCCTTCCTAAAATAGCGTCCTTTAATTCTGAGGCTGTGCCCTCTGGTCCTAGACTCTCCCACTAGTGGAAACATCATGGACTGACGGGTGACAACATTCGCTCAACACAATCACTACGACAGTGGTGCAGCGGGTAGTGCTGATGCCGCACAGCGCCAGAGACTCGGGATCGATCCCGACCACGGGTGCTGTCTGCACGGAGTTTGTACGTTCTCCCCGTGACCCGCGTGGGTTTTCTCCGGGTGCTCCGGTTTCCTCCCACACTCCAAAGACGTGCGGGTTTGTCAACAGACAATAGACAATAGGTGCAGGAGGAGGCCATTCGGCCCTTCGAGCCAGCGCCACCATTCAATATGATCATGGCTGATCATTCTCAATCAGTACCCCGTTCCTGCTTTCTCCCCATACCCCCTGACTCCGCTATCCTTAAGAGCTCTATCTAGCTCTCTCTTGAATGCATTCAGAGAATTGGCCTCCACTGCCTTCTGAGGCAGAGAATTCCACAGATTTACCACTCTCTGACTGAACTTTCCTCATCTCTGTTCTAAATGGCCTACCCCTTATTCTTAAACTGTAGCCCTGGTTCTGGACTCCCCCAACATTGGGATCGGGTTTCCTGCCTCTAACGTGTCCAACCCCTTAATAATCTTATATGTTTCGATATGATCCCCTCTCATCCTTCTAAATTCCAGTGTATTCCAGTGTCGGTTAATTGGTTTCGGTAAAGTTGTAAAATTGCCCCCGTGTGTGTGTGTGTAGGATAGTGTTAGTGTGCGGGGATCGCTGGTCGGGTTGGACCAGGTGGGCCGAAGGGCCTGTTTCCGCGCTGTATACCGAAACTAATACTAAACAAACTATTGCAAATTAATTGGACAGCTTCAGTCAACAAACTGTGTTGTTTCCTGGGTCATAGAGGAGGCTGGAGTAACTCAGCGGGCCAGGCAGCATCTCTGGAGAGAAGGACTTGCTGATGACTCGGGTCTAATGGAATAATTGGATTATGAGGAAGTGCAGCGTAGGTTCACCAGGTTAATCCCTGGGATGGCGGGACTGTCGTATGAGGAAAGATTGGAAAGATTGGGCTTGTATTCACTGGAGTTTAGAAGGATGAGAGGGGAATCTTATAGAAACGTACAAAATTATAACAGGACTGGACAAGCTAGATGCAGGAAAAATGTTCCCAATGTTGGGGGAGTCCAGAACCATGGGGCCACACACACACACAGTCTAAGAATAAAGGGGAGGCCATTTAAAACTGGGGTGAGAAAAAACTTTTTCACCCAGAGAGTTGTGAATTTGTGGAATTCTCTGCCACAGAGGGCAGTGGAGGCCAATTCACTGGATGGATTTAAAAGTGAGTTAGATAGAGCTCTAGGCGCGAGTGGAATCAAGGGGTATGGGGAGAAGGCAGGCACGGGTTACTGATTGTGGATGATCAGCCGTGATCACAATGAATGGCGATGCTGGCTCGAAGGGCCGAATGGCCTCCTCCTGTACCTATTGTCTATTGGCTCTCAGGAAGGGACCCGGGGCTGTGGGTCCTGTCAGCAATTAAACATAGAAACTTAGAAAATAGGTGCAGGAGGAGGCCATTCAGCCCTTCGAGCCAGCACCGCCATTCATTGTGATCACAATGAATGGCGGTGCTGGCTTGAAGGGCCGAATGGCCTCTTCCTGCACCTATTTCCTATGTTTCTATTGTTTCTATGGCCCACTGATTCAACCCACACGTTGAACAATGTAACAGACTGATCAGTTAATCCATCACCAACTCAGTTCGCGGCCAGAACTATGTTCGCCGATCGGACGCCTTTTGTTTGACGCGTCTCTGCTTCATATATTGGCCCAGAGAAGCCGCCCACTTTGTGACCGCCAATCCCTGGTCCATATAAAAGCGTTTCAAAGCGCTGCCTGTCTCATCCCGGATCGAGGAGCAACGCAGACATGAAGGGATGCCTGATCATCGTGTTAGGACCTCTGCTCTTGATGCGGCCCAGCCTTGCCCACGAGCGAGTGGAAAGAAATTGGTTCGGTCAGTGGACACCTTTAAGGTCCTGTCCCACTTAGGCGATTTTAAGGCGACTGCCGGCGACTAGGCTGTCGCCGAACGTTTGCCGGGGTGTCGCGGGCTCGACCGTGAGGAGTCTTCAATGGACGTACATTAATGACTTGGATGAAGGGATTAAAAGTAACATTAGCAAATTTGCAGATGACACAAAGCCGGGTGGCAGTGTGAACCGTGAGGAAGATGCCATGAGGTTGCAGGGTGACTTGGACAGGTTGTGTGAGTGGGCGGATGCATGGCAGATGCAGGTTAATGTGGATAAGTGTGAGGTTATCCACTTTGGTGGTAAGAACAGGAAGGCAGAGTATTATCTGAATGGTGTCAAGTTAGGAAAAAGGGGACGTACAACGAGATCTGGGTGTCCCAATGAAAGAGTTTAAGTATTTAAAGAAAAAGAAAATATACACAAAATGGTTGCCGGTTTCTTCTTGAGCGTTGCACATGGCTTAGCTAAGCAGAGAGAGAAAAGATAAAGCTGTTTCTAACAGTGAGAAGTGAACGGATGACTTCTGATGACTTCTTAATGCCTTTGTATGGACACGGTCTTATTTATTTCTCCACCTTGTATCAAGTCAAGTCAATTTTATTTGTATAGCACATTTTAAAAACAACCCACGTTGACCAAAGTGCTGTACATCAGTTCAGGTACTAAGAAACGAACATACAATGGCGCACAAACATACATAACAGCACATACATAAACAGTTCACAGCGCCCCCCTCAGAGGGCCTCAAACGCTAGGGAGTAGAAATAGGTTTTGAGCCTGGACTTAAAGGAGTGGACGGAGGGGGCAGTTCTGATGGGGAGAGGGATGCTGTTCCACAGTCTCGGAGCTGCAACCGCAAAAGCGCGGTCACCCCTGAGCTTAAGTCTAGACCGCGGGATAGTCAGTAGCTCCAAGTCGGCCGACCTTAGGGGCCTGGAGATAGAGTGGTGGGTTAGAAGATTTTTGATATAGGTGGGGCAAGCCCGTTTAGGGCTTTGTATGTGAATAGGAGGAGCTTGAAGTTGATTCTGTACTGTACTGGGAGCCAGTGGAGAGAGGCCAGAATCGGGGTGATGTGGTCCCTTTTACGGGCGCCCGTCAGGAGTCTCGCTGCGGCGTTTTGGACCAATTGCAGGTGGGACAGGGATGATTGGCTGATCCCAGTGTACAGGGAATTGCAGTAGTCTAGGCGGGAGGAGATGAATGCTGGATGATTTTTTTCAATGTCGTCAAATTGGAGGAAAGGTTTGATTTTAGCTACGGTACGAAGCTGGAAGAAGCTGGCTTTTACCACAGCGTTGACTTGCTTGTCAAACTTTAATGCAGTCAAATATCACGCCAAGGGTTTTGACATGCGGTTTGACTAGGGAGGATAGGCTTCCAAGGCTGCCTGTTATCGTTTCGATGGAGTCGTTTGTATGGCCATGATGTGAGTGGTGCCACTTCATTCACTGATAAGAAAAATATATAATTGCACTGCTCTGTCCCTTGTTTCGGAGAGTGGGACACGAGGTGAACTTGGGCACTAACTTTGAGCATTGTTGTCTGTCTAGAGAAAACAAACTTTAACACTAGTGCATCAGTCACTGAAAGGAAGCATGCAGGTACAGCAGGCAGTGAAGAAAGCCAATGGCATGTTGGCCTTCATAACAAGAGGAGTTGAGTATAGGAGCAAAGAAGTCCTTCTGCAGTTGTACAGGGCCCTAGTGAGACCGCTCCTGGAGCACTGTGTGCAGTTTTCGTCTCCAAATTTGAGGAGGGATAATCTTGCTATTGAGGGCATGCAGCATAGGTTTACTAGGTTAATTCCTGGAATGGCGGGACTGTCATATGTTCAAAGACTGGAGCGAGACTATACGCTGGGATTTAGAAGGATTTATGTTCAAAGACTATACGTTGGGATTTAGAAGGATTAGAGGGGATCTTATTGAAACATATAAGATTATTAAGGGGTTGGAAAACGTTAGGGGCAAGAAACATGTTCCCGATGTTGGGGGAGTCCAGAACCAGGGGCCACACACAGTTTAAGAATAAGGGGTAGGCCATTTAGAACGGAGATGAGGAAAAACTTTTTCATTCAAAGAGTTGTGAATCTGTGGAATTCTCTGCCTCAGAAGGCAGTGGAGGCCAATTCTCTGGATGCATTCAAGAGAGAGCTGGATAGAGCTCTTAAGGATAGCAGAGTCAGGGGGTATGGGGAGAGGGCAGGAACGGGGTACTGATTGTGGATGATCAGCCATGATCACATTGAATGGCGGTGCTGGCTCGAAGGGCCGAATGGCCTCCTCCTGCACCTATTGTCCATTGTCTATTGTCTAAAATCGTAGCGGATCTCGGCGCTTCGCGGACAAATTTACCCGCTAGAAATTTCTCAGCGACAGCTGGCTTGTCGCCAGGTATCGTTGCTTATTGCGGGCGCTGTCGAACGCTGTCCCTAGGTTTGCTAGGTTGCCACAGATGCGTTTAGAAGCACGTAATATTAAATTAAGAAAAGGCATTTGAAGATACCAGTAGTTTTGTTTAACCAATTTATTTACCGTCAGGACATTTGACCGGTAGATTGGAGGCGACATTTTGACGGTCAGGTAAGCGTGGGGATTTGGCAGTGTTTCTGAAGATGGTGTCATCTCTTATCCAGGTACTAGTTTCACAAAGAATAGTAAAACTTGTATCGACCTGACTCGGCGTTGTCGTGGTCGTTGTCGGAGGGTAAAAGAAAATGTTGGCGATCTGCTACGACTTTGGCAGTCGCCGGCAGTCGCCTTAAAGAATCGCCTAAGTGGGACAGGCCTTTTAGGAGCCTCGGGCCTTTTAGGGGCCGAGATGAGGGGAAACTTTCTCAGCCAAAGAGTTGCGAATCTACTGGATTCTCTGCCCCCAAATTCTTAAGGGATCGGACAAGCTCGATGCGGGAAAACTGTTCCCTGATGTCGAGGGGTTGTCCAGAACCAGGGGGGTCCCACACGGATTAAAGAGGAAGCTGATTGGACTTTATTACCTTCCATCACAGTGAGGAATGTGGAATCCGCTGTGGTGGACGTTCATGTTAAATTTTACTTTATGTGGATGTGTGTCTTGTTGCTTTGCACTTAGTATGGTAACTCAAATTTCACTGTACATTCAATTGGTACATAAATTGATCTTGAAATCTTGAGAGAATAAGGGGTCGGCCATTTTGGATGGAGACGAGGTGAAACTTTTTCACCCAGAGAGTTGTGAACCTGTGGAATTCTCTGCCGCAGAGGGCAGTGGAGGCCGATTCACTGGATGGATTTAAGAGAGAGCTAGATACTAGACCAAGTGGACACGTTGGGCCCAAACCTGTCCTGCATTGGTGCAGCACCCTCTCCTCCCCTCTCCGCTCTCCTCTCCCCTCCCTTCCATCCCCCTCCCCGCCGCCCCACCCTCCTCCCCTCCTCGCTCCCCTCCCCTTCCCCACCCTCCCCTCCTCCATCCCCCTCCCCCACCCTCCCCTTCCCTCCTCCCCTCCCCTTTCCTCCTCCCTCCCCCATTCCGCTCCCCCCTCCCCTCCCCATCCACTCCATCCCCCTCAACCCCCCTGTTCCTCCATCCTCCCTCCTCACTCCCTCCCTCCCTCCCTCCCTCCGCGATGGTATTGAATGGCGATGCTGGCTCGAAGGGCCGAACGACCAATTTACTTCCAAGTTTCAACATGTCTTTCCCTTTCAGATTGGCTTGTCGGATGTTCCGACATCGAAGGAGTATGTCGGGTGACTGATTGCCGGGGTGATGAGAAGTACATTTCTGGTCTCTGTCTCTTTATGGCCAAGTGTTGCGTCAAAAATAAATCAGGGTAGGAATCTCGGACGAGATGGAAAAGAGTGAACTGATCTTTCGGCCTCCTCCGTAGGCTGTTCCGTTGCCAACGGGCCTTCTGTTGCTCCCGCTACCTAAATAAAAGCTCTTACACCAATCCCTGCCTGACCAACACGTCTTGCCGTCTCATTCTTTTATCGGCGCGCTTAGACAATAATAATAATAATAATAATAATGCATTATGGCGAGTCCGAAACTTGCTAGTTGTAGACGAAGTTTATTGCAGCCGCAATACAGGAATACAGAGTCAAAACAACAAGTTACAGGACAACCAATATAAACTTACTGTCTTCCTTGAAGACTTCGCCGAACTGGCTAAAACGGGCGCCAAACGCGCACCTGACATCGCTGGCCAATCAGCGATGTCGTTTCCTGGACCAATCCCCATGGTCGCGTTCCCACGTGACCTCGCTGGCCAATCCGAGGGTTCGACGACCTGGACCATTCTCTATGGTCGCTACATGACCCCCCCCAGAACCCGAGGTGCGGAACCTAGCAGGGAGCCGGATTTCGCGACCAGAACGAGTACGGAGAGGGACAGCCTGAACCACAGGAGCCGGAGGTTCCGGACTTGGTGGGACAGCCGGAACGGGAGGTTCTGGAGGAACTACCGGAACGGGGGGTCCTGGAGGAACTGCCGGAACGGGGGGTCCTAGGGGGACTGCCGAAACTGGGGGTCCCGGAGGAACTGTCGGAATGGGGGTTTGTGGACTGGGCGGAACTAACGGAGGTTGGCCTCTTCTAGGGGTTTGACCGACCAGGACTGGTTGATCCGGGTCCAAATGGGCAGGTTTGAGCCGGGACACCGAGACGAGCTCACTCTTGCCGCCCATGTCTAAGGTGAAAGTAGCCGTTCCCTTACGTAAAACCCGAAACGGCCCTTGATAGACCCTCTGCAACGGGGCGCGATGGGCATCTTTACGCAAAAAAACGAACTCACAGTCCTTCAGGGAAGACGGTTCATGTACCATGGGACACCCATGACGTGAAGTCGGCACTGGAGCCAGGGAGCCCACCCGTTCCCGGAGAGCTGCTAACGCTGCTGGGACTGTAGGGAGCAATGCTGAAGTGTCCGGAAACAGATCTCCAGGTACTCGAAGGGTCGAGCCATATACCAGCTCTGCGGACGACGCACCGAGATCTGGCTTTGGAGCCGTCCGGATGCCCAAAAGAACCCAAGGGAGTTGGTCTACCCAGTCCGGGCCTTCAAGCCTTGCACTGAGGGACGCCTTAAGTTGGCGGTGGAACCTCTCTACGAGACCATTTGCCTGGGGGTGATATGCAGTTGTGGGTTGTAATTTGGACCCGTACAGTTCCGCCAGCGCGGCCCAGAGGGACGAAGTGAACTGTGGTCCTCTGTCAGTTGTAATAACTGCCGGGACCCCGAAACGGGCTACCCAATGAAGGGCCAAAGTCCTAGCACAAGACGCTGACGAGATGTCAGACAATGGGAAAGCCTCTGGCCACCGGGTGAACCGATCCACCATCGTGAGGAGGTGGGTGTAGCCCTGGGAGGAAGGCAAAGGCCCGACCAAATCCACGTGGATGTGAAAAAAAACGAACAGCCGGGACTTCGAAATCCTGTACGGGGGGCTGGACGTGGCGCTGGACTTTAGCGGTCTGACAGGGAACGCAGGAACGTGCCCAACCCGCTACCTGTTTCCGTAGGCCATGCCAGACAAACCGAGCTGCTACCAAAGCAGAGGTGGAGCGGATGGACGGGTGCGCCAGCCCATGAATGGCATCGAAAACCCGGCGCTGAAGGGAGGGCGGTACTACCGGTCTGGGGCGAGGAAGAGAAACATCGCACCAGACTTTCGTGCCCTCCGACCCACAAGCTACCTGGGCCAACTTCAATCCCGAAGTGGTGGACTGGTACGTCGAAACGGTATCCGCCAGGAGCTGTGCCTCCGCAAGCTCCTGGGGATCCACTTCGCAGTCCACCGCCGAAATAGGGGGAAAAGCAGGTCTAGACAGGGCGTCAGCAACGGCATTCAGCTTACCCGCGATATGACGGACATCTGTGGTAAATTCTGAGATAGCAGTCAGGTGCCGCTGCTGGCGGGCCGACCATGGGTCAGACAATTTCAAAAAAGCGAATGTTAATGGCTTGTGGTCCGTAAATGCCACAAATGGGCGGCCCTCGAGGAAATACCTGAAATGACGGACAGCTAAATGGAGAGCTAGAAGCTCTCGGTCAAATGCGCTATATTTCAGCTCGGCCGAATTTAGTTGCCGGCTGAAAAACGCTAAAGGCTGCCAACGGCCACCAACCTGCTGCTCCAGAACTCCACCCACCGCCACGTCAGAGGCGTCGACCGTCAGGGCCGTGGGGGCTGAGGGGCTCGGATGGACCAACATGGTGGCGTCTGCCAAGGCTGCCTTAGCTGCCGTAAAAGCCGACTCTGCAGCCGGGGACCACAACAATTCTACTGGATTACCTGCAAGGCATTGGAAAAGCGGGCGCAGGACTCGCGCCGCTGCCGGAACGAATCTATGGTAGAAATTAACCATGCCAACGAACTCCTGCAGCCCTTTTACTGTGGTGGGCCTGGGGAAAGCCCGAATAGCCTCCACCTTCTCTGGCAAAGGGGCAGCGCCGGCAGGGGTAATTCTGTGCCCTAGAAAATCGAGAGCAGGGAGGCCGAATTGACATTTGGAGGGTTGAATAATGAGCCCGTGGTCTTGGAGCCGCTGGAACACGGTCCGCAAATGGGCCTGGTGTTCTTGCACTGAGGGGCTGGCTACCAGGATGTCGTCTAAATAAATAAACACAAAGGGTAAACCCCTGCCCACGCGGTCCATCAGTCGCTGGAAAGCCTGTGCCGCGTTCTTTAAACCGAAAGGCATACGCAACCATTCAAACAACCCGAACGGAGTAATAGTTGCAGTTTTTTGTATGTCCTCCGGTCGCACCGGGATCTGGTGGTATCCTCGCACCAAATCGATTTTGGAAAACACTACCGCTCCTTCCAGTCCAGATGAAAAGTCCTGTAGGTGCGGTATGGGGTAGCGATCAGCCGTGGTGACAGCATTGAGACGCCGATAATCGCCACATGGCCTCCACCCCCCAGATGCCTTGGAGACCATGTGTAACGGCGAGGCCCACGGGCTGTCAGACTGACGAACAATTCCCATTTCCTCCATCTTCCTGAACTCCGCCCGTGCCACCACCAGTTTGTCTGGCGGTAGTCTCCTGGCCCGAGCGAAAACGGGAGGGCCTTCGGTGCGGATGTGATGGACCACACCGTGTTTAGCTGAAGGTGCGTCAAAACGTTGGACGAGCAGCTCTGGGAACTCTGCCAGAATCGCAGCATACGAGTCGGGGGCCGCGACGACGGCCTGGACAGTAGGGCTGGGCGAGGAGGCGATTTCCGGAGCAACGTGCTCGTCTTCAGCAGCGGGTCGGAGGTCGTTACCGCGGACATCAGGAACCAGTGAAAAAGCCCAGAGAAAATCTGCGCCCAGGATCGCTTGTTTGACGTCGGCTATGATGAATGGCCATTCGTACGTGCGTAGGCCTAACGCAAGGGACATCTTCCGTGTGCCGAAAGTGCGAATTGGGCTGCCATTAACCGCGATGAGGGTGGGACCTGTCTTACCCGATCTGGTTTCGAGGTCGGTCGGCGGCACTATGCTGACAATGGCTCCGGTGTCCACCAAAAATTCTGTGTCCGTGAATCGATCATGGACATAGAGGCGCCGGTTCTGGCCAATCGTAACTGCCCCTATGTACGATCGGCCGAGGCATTTCCCGCGAAGGTACAAGGCAAGCGGCAGTTGCGGGATTCGTTACCCCATCGTAGGTGATAATAGCACCAGCCGCGCTTGTGCGGATCTTTTTGGCGGGCTTTCGGAGAATTGGCGGGAGACCTGGCGCCATCTTGCCGTCGCTGTGGCGTGGTCACCGATGTCGAGACTTTGTTGATGGAATCCCCCGCCTTGTTTTTTCCCGCTATGAGCGCGTCCGCTTTCGCTGCATATGCTTCGGGGTCCTTAAAAGAACAATCCGTAAGCAGCAGTCGGACGTCCTCGGGGAGTTTCTCGCGGAATGCCTGTTCAAACATCGGGCAATCCGTGTGCTCACCGGCTAGCACCATCATTTCGGCCATGCGGACGGAAGGCAGTTGGTCTCCAAGCTCCGGTAGGTGCAGAAGTTTTGCCGCACCACCATGCTTATTTAACCCGAAGGTTCGCAGTAATGCCTTCTTCATGGTTTCATATTTGTCTTCCGCAGGTGAAGTTATGATAAACCGCATCATGCGCTTGGTTGTGTCCGGCGATAGAGCGCTGACGAGGTAGAAGTACTTCGTTGCATCGTCCGACACCTTCTTTATGTGGAATTGAGCCTCGGCGTGGATAAACCAAGCTTGCGGTGCGTAGGTCCAAAATAACGGGAGATGAACGCCTCCCGCGCTTGACTCCAGTGCGCCCTGCTCGGTCATCGTCAACGAGGCGTTGATTCCTGTTCAGTTGGTGATCGTCCAGATCACGTTCGGGGTCACCAATATGGCGAGTCCGAAACTTGCTAGTTGTAGACGAAGTTTATTGCAGCCGCAATACACAAATACAGAGTCAAAACAACAAGTTACAGGACAACCAATATAAACTTACTGTCTTCCTTGAAGACTTCGCCGAACTGGCTAAAACGGGCGCCAAACGCGCACCTGACATCGCTGGCCAATCAGCGATGTCGTTTCCTGGACCAATCCCCATGGTCGCGTTCCCACGTGACCTCGCTGGCCAATCCGAGGGTTCGACGACCTGGACCATTCTCTATGGTCGCTACAGCATTACATTTATATAGCGCTTTTCATATACTCAAAGACGCTTTACAGAGATTTAGAGAACATAGGGAAATGAATAAATAGATAAATAAGTAAATAAGTAAACGAACAGAGAAAGGAGACAGAAGGTGAGGTGACCTTCAGTGGTTGAAGGCAGTACTGAACAGGTGAGACTTCAGCGATGTTTTGAATGTGGTGAGTGTGGAGGAGTCTCTGACGGTTTGGGGTAGTGAGTTCCAGAGGGTGGGAGCAGCGATGGAGAAAGCCCTGTCTCCCCAGGATCTGAGTTTGGTCCGGATGTGGGGGGATAGGAGATTGGCAGCAGCAGAGCGGAGGGTGCAGGTGGGAGTGTGCCTGTGGAGGAGGTCGGTCAGGTAGGATGGGGCCAGGTCATGGAGGGCTTTGTAGGTCATGAGGAGGATTTTGTACTGGATTCTCTGGGGGATGGGGAGCCAGTGGAGTTTGTAAAGGACGGGGGTGATATGGTCACGGATCGGGGTGTGTGTGAGTAGACGGGCAGCGGAGTTTTGAATGTATTGAAGTTTACTGATGATTTTTGAGGGTGCGCCATAGAGGAGGCTGTTGCAGTAGTCCAGAAGGGAGGTGATAATAGACAATAGGTGCAGGAGTAGGCCATTCGGCCCTTCGAGCCAGCACCGCCATTCAATGTGATCATGGCTGATCATTCTCAATCAGTACCCCGTTCCTGCCTTCTCCCCATCTCCCTTGATTCCGTTAGCACGAAGAGCTAAATCTAGCTCTCTCTTGAAAGCATCCAGTGAATTGGCCTCCACTGCCCTCTGTGGCAGAGAATCCCACAGATTCACAACTCTCTGGGTGAAAATCTGCACACTTCCTTATCTATGTGTCTCCCTCTCCCCTGACTCTCAGTCTGAAGAAGGGTCCTGACCCGAAACATAGCCTGTTCCTTCTCTCCAGAGATGCTGCCCGACCCGCTTAGTTCCTCCATTTTTTTTTGTGTCTATCTTCGGTGTAAACCAGAATCTGCAGTTCCTTGTGTGGGAAAGAACTGCAGGTGCTGGTTTAAATCGAAGGTGGACACGAAATGCTGGAGTAGGTTTAAATCGGAGGTCTGAAGGTCTGCTGGCTCGAAGGGCCGAATGGCCTCCTCCTCTCTGCGTAGATCAGGGAGTGCAAGGTGTGAAAACGGGGCAGAGGGAGTGGAGATCAAGGAACATGTGGAATAGATCGTTGTTCGCTGGGAGATAAAATGTAGTCGGTGACAGTCAGACTGGTCGGAGAACTGGGAGGGAGGGAGGGAGGGAGAGAGGGAGGGAGGGAGGGAGGGAGGGAGGGAGGGAGGGAGGGAGGGAGGGAGGGAGGGAGGGAGGGAGGGAGGGAGGGAGGGAGGGAGGGAGGGAGGGAGGGAGGGAGGGAAGGCAAGTTGAAGTTGGAGGAGTCAATCTTCGTACCCGCTGGGGTGCAAACTGCCCAAGCAAACTATGAGGTGCTGTTCCTAACAATCCGAAACGCCGCCCGTTCCTTCTCTGGAGAGACGCCGCCGCCCCACGCCCCTCTGAGTTACTCCGCCATTTTGTTTATCTCCCTGCGGTTCCTTCCTAAGCACCCACTGGTCGACCATCCCCGCATCCCCACCGCCCCCTCCCCGGCTTGGAGCAGAAGGAAGCACAATCTCCGAGGAGCCGGCGGATTGATAACGTTTTTATTCGTGGGCTTGAGACCGCGGCGACGCGGAGAGCCAACAGTGGCGTTGCCGTGCCCGACAGCAAAGGGAGTCACATCTGTCCGTTGTTCCTTTCGTGGGGTTGTTGTTGCTGGCGGTGGTGGGTGGGGGGGAGGGGGGGGTTAGGGGGAGTGGGGGGAGTGGGGGGAGGGGGGGGGAGGGGGGTATGGGGGGGTTGGGAGGTTACCACCCGCGTTAACCTTTCGCCTGCACGCAGCACGGCATCCTATTGAAACATCTCGTCCCCTTGTTGATCTCCCCTTTCGGGCAACTATTCGGACGACACACTCCTTTCCCACGGTTACACAGGAAGAGCAACCCTGGAAGAGAGGAAACGAGGGGGGGGGGGTCACAGCTAGAAGCGGGGGGGGGGGGGGGGGGAGGGAGGAGGTGGGGAGAACGCGCCAACGTACGGTCACACGGTCACAAGCCACGGCGGCGGAATCTGGCCATTCGGCGGAATCTGGCCATTTGGCGGAATCTGGCCATCCGTTCCAGTCACGCATGATCGCAGGGGGCTCAGGAGATCGCCGATCGTCAGCTCATCGGCCCACAGGAGCAGAATGAGCCCATTCGGCCCATCGAGTCTACTCCTCCCCTCAATCGTGGCTGCTCTATCTCCCCCCCCCCCACCCAACCCCATTCTCCCGCCTTCTCCCCCCCCCCCCCCCCCGTAACCCCTGACACACACCCGCGCTAATCAAGTATCTATCTAAGGCAGACACGAAGTGCCGGAGTCACTCAGCGGGTCGGGCAGCATCTGTGGAGAGAAGGAATGGGTGACGTTTCGGGTCGAGACCCTTCTTCAGACTGATGATAGAACCTACCTATCTATCTCTGCCTTCAAAATATCCGCTGACTTGTGGCCTCCACAGCCGTCTGTGGCAAAGAATCCCACAGATTCACCGCCCTCTGACTCAAGATGTTCCTCCTCACCTCCTTCCTAAAAGAACGTCTATCTATCTCAGCCTTAAAAATATCCACCTTTTTGAGTCTGTCCATCTTTGATTTAGTTGAGTTTAGAGACACAGCGCGGAAACAGGCCCTTCGGCCCACCGAGTCCGTGCCGACCAGCCTGCATTCTCCTGCCTTCTCCCCGTAACCCCTGACACCCGCACTGTTAGTCCCATGTTAGTCATGAGGTCATAAGGAATAGGGGCAGAATTAGGCCATTCGGCCCATCAAGTCCACTCCGCCATTCAATCACAGCTGATCTATCTCTCCCTCCCAACCCCATTCTCCTGTCTTCTCCCCACAACCCCTGACACCCGCACTGATCGAGAGTCTATCCATCACTGCCTTAAAAATATCCACTGACTTGTGGCCTCCACAGCCGTCTGTGGCAAAGAATCCCACAGATTCACCGCCCTCTGAAGAAATTCCTCCTCATCTCCTTCCTAAAGGAACGTCCTTTAATTCTGAGGCTGTGCCCTCTGGTCCTAGACTCTCCCACTAGTGGAAACATCCTCCCCACACCCACTCTATCCAGGCCGCTCACTGTTCTGTACTTTTCAATGAGGTTCCCCCTCTCATCCTTCTAAACTCTTCTAGAGTAAGAGTGTGTTCCCTCACTGAATTGCCTTGAACGTCAGGGCTGAGTTTCTCCCTCAACAGCCCTCTCTCCCATCCCAACCCCCCGGCCCCCCTTCACTTACTTTCAGTTCAGTTCAGTTGAGTTTAGAGATAGAACGCGGAAACAGGCCCTTCGGCCCACCGAGTCCGGCCGACCAGCGATCCCCGCACACTACCACTATCCTACACACACACACACACACACACACACACACACACACACACACACACACACACACACACACACACACACACACACACACACACACACACACACACACACACACACACACACACAGTAGGGAATATTTACAACTCACCAATGCCAATTAACCTACAAACCTGCACGTATTTGGAGCGCGGGAGGAAACCGGAGCACCCGGAGAAAACCATCGTGGGTAACCGGGAGAGCGTGCAAACTCCATATAGGTAGCGCCCGTGGTCGGGATGGAACCCGGGTCTCTGGCGCTGTGAGGCAGCAGCTCTACCCGCTGTGCCCATTACGTATGGACCCAGGAGACCGAGGAGATGAAATTCCAAACGGGCTCCATCTCTCCTCCCCTCTCTCCTCATCGCCGTCCCGAATGGAAACACACTCGGTGGGGACATGATCGCAGGCAGGTGCCTGGATGGGACGGGATTGGAGGGAAAGGGGACCAGACGCGGGCAGGTGGGACCGGAGCGGCTGGGACATGTTGGGCTAGTTGGGCCGAAGGGCCTGTTCCTACGCTGCGCCCCACTCTGTGACTCCCCCCCCGCGATGCATCACCCCATCCTCCCGGACCCCCATCTGGGGGGAGATACCGACCCCAACACCCACCTAACCCCCCCCCCCATCTCCCCCCCTCCCCCATCAGGTGACCATCGGCATGACCATTTGTCGTCAAGACCTTGGGCAGAGATGGGATGAGCCAGCGCCAGGAGGCCCAGCATCAAGATGGCGGCTCGCATCGTCTCTGGGCCGCTCCTGCGTCCGGGAATGAAGCTGGCTCTGGCGCGGGACTCTTTATACGTGCCGGGAGTGACTGGTCTCATGTAGCTGGGCCGGGCCTGCGATCGGCTCGCTGGGCGGGCCGCACAGATAGTTCCTCATTAGTGCACAGGGCAGACCGTCCTGAGCGATGATTGAGCTGGTTAATCTTCTACGAGTTCGCTGCCAGGACTCGTGGGCGTGAGCTGAGCGCACAGAGGAGGGGAGAGGTCGGGCAGGCCGCCAATCTGCTCTTTGGAGGGCAGGTGGGACTAGTGTAGCTGGGACGTGTTGGCTGGTGTGGGCAAGTTGGGCCAAAGAGCCTGTTTCCACGCTTGTCTCCATAATCAAGTATCTATCTAACTCTGATGTTAAAAATTATCCATTGACTTGACCTCCGCGGCCGTCTGTGGAGAGACTGTTGTTGGAGATGGAACTGAAGCCAAGAAACTCTGAAATACCATCGGCTCTGAAGAGACTGAACGTTCCATCTCCTTCTACATGAACTGGACACAGAATTAACATGGATTTCACTGCATCTCAGTAATGTGACAAATAATGTATATCATATCATATCATAGAAAATGTAATATAATATAATATAATAAACATAACATTATATAAGATAACATAATATAATATAATATAATATAATATAATATAATATCATATTATATCATATCATATAACATAACATAATATCATGTAATATCATGTAATATAATATAATGTAATATCATATAATATAATACAATATAATATATAATATAACATAATGTAATATAATATAATATATTATAATAAAATAAAATATGATATGATATAATATAATATAATATAATATAATATAATATAATATAATATAATATAATATAATATAACATAATATAATATAATATAATATAATATAACATAATATAATATAATATAATATGATATAGTACCCGTGTGTATAGTGAACGTCTGTTTAAACATTATACCATACCTGCCTCCACCACGGCCCCTGGCAGTGGGTTCCAGGCTCCCACCACCCTCCGTGTAAACAATGTCCAGGCATATATCCTTTAATATATGGACCGCGCCCCCTATTACGGCGGTGCAGCGGTAGAGTTACCGCCTTACAGCGCTTGCAGCACCACAGACCCGGGTTTGAACCCGACTACGGGCGCGGTCTGTACGGAGTTTGTACGTTTGTACGAGGCAGGTATGGTATAATGTTTAAACAGACGTGCACACTCCCACACTCCAAAGTGTGTGTAGATAAATTGGCTTGGTCAATGTACAAAAAAAATGTCCTTAGTGTGTGTCAGGATGATGTTAATATTTGGGGATCGCTGGTCGGCGCGGACTCGGTGGGCTGAAGGGCCTGTTTCCGATACGATACGATAAGATAAAACTTGATCTTATCTGCACAGGGCGAGCACCGTAGGTTAAACAGGTTAATCCCTGGAATGGCGGGACTGTCGTATGTTGAAAGACTGGAGCGACTGGGCTTGTATACGCTGGAATTTAGAAGGATAAGAGGGGATCTTATCGAAACATATATGATTATTAAGGTGTTGGACACGTTAGAGGCAGGAAACATGTTCCCAATGTTGGGGGAGTCCAGAACCAGGGGCCACACACAGTTTAAGATTAAGGGGGCCATTTAGAACGGAGATGAGGAAAAACCTTTTCAGTCAGAGAGTTGTAAATCTGTGGAATTCTCTGCGTCAGAAGGCAGTGGAGGCCAATTCTCTGGATGCATTCAAGAGAGAGCTAGATAGAGCTCTTAAGGATAGCGGAGTTAGGGGGCATGGGGAGATGGCAGGAACGGGGTACTGATTGCGGATGATCAGCCATGATCATGGTGAATGGCAGAGCTGGCTTGAAGGGCCGAATGGCCTCCTCCTGCACATATTGTCTGTTTATTGATCCCGGGAGGGAAATTGGTTCCGCGCTGTATCTCTAAACTGAACTAAACTAAACCACCCAGTAGTTTAATCGGGTGATGCTTTCAGATTGGAGGCAGGTCTTCAGGTTGGATGGAGAGTGGGGAGAAAGTCGTTCTGTTTCACAGGCAAATATTTAACCACAGCAGACTCTGAACGGGAACAAATTGATCGCAGTCTAACTCGTTGAAACCATAAAGCTGCGCCTTTCATTGCGCTGTGAAGCCGGCGCTGTGGCTTTGCATGTCGGTCGTTACGTTGCGTTCTCGTTGATTTGCCCGTCAGGGGAACATTGTCTGGGACATCACACATTGTGGCAACAACACACGCTGGGCAGCGGGTAGAGCTGCTGCCTCACAGCGCCAGAGACCCGGGTTCCATCTCGACCACGGGCGCTGTCTGTACGGAGTTTGTTGGTTAATTGGATTGGTGTACAATGTCTGAAGAAGGGTCTCGACCCTGAAACGTCACCTCTGGTCCTGTGGTTCTCAATTCACCTACTCTGGGCAGGAGACTCTGTACGTCTTCTCCAGAGAAGCTGCCTGGCCCTAGAGTCGCCAACTGTCCCGTATTAGCCGGGACATCCCGTATTTTGGGCGAAATTGGTTTCTCCCATACGGGACCGCCTTTGTCCCGTATTAGGCCCGGGGGGCACTGTAGGCCAGGACGCTGTAGGCCCGGATATCATAGGCCCGGACACTGTAGGCCCGGACACTGTAGGCCCAGACACTGTAGGCCCGGACAGTATAGGTCCGGACGGTGTAGGCCCAGACGCTGTAGGCCCGGACGCTGTAGGTCCGGACCATATAGGCCCGGACAGTGTAGGTCCGGATGCCCGGAAACCGCCTAACGGAGGTTGCATTGCAACCCACCTCTCGGCCCGGGCGGCCGCCATTGGTGGAGCGGGAGCACGTGGTCGCTGGCTGGGTGGGGTCACGTGGGGCGCGGGGGCGGCGACGTCACCTTGTCCCTTATTTGGGAGTGAGTTAGTTGGCAACCCCTACCTGTCCCGCTGAGTTACTCCAGCTCTTTGCGTCTATCTTCGGGTGAAGCCGCCCGGATTAGGGGGTGTCGGCTACAGGGAGGTGTTTTCGGGTGGGCTTGGTTTGTTGTCCCTGGAAGGCCGGATGGAGATTGGGAAGTGGATGAGAAAATGGGAGAACCTCGACCTACAGTGCAGGCGGGATAGTTAATGGTCGGCCTGGACTCAACTGACCAAAGGCCCCGTTCCCATTGCTGTGTCCCTAACCTAAAGGCAGCACATAGTCCAACGAGGCAGTGAATTGATAACAAGGCATTCCCACAGGTGGATGTGGACACTTCTACAGGTGTATAGTGGACAGAGGGCATATTGACCGGTCGCGTCACGGCCTGGTTCGGCAACTCGAACGCCCGGGAACGAAGAAGACCGCAAAAAGGTTGTGGATGCTGCCCAGACCATTACGGATGGATTCTGACCTCCATACCATCGAAGGGATCTTTTGAGTCATTTTGGCGGCCATTTTGGGTCACTGCCTCAAAATGTCCGCCAGCATCATCAGAGACCCACACCACCCTGGCCACACTCTCATCTCACCCCTGCCATCGGGAAGAAGGTACAGGAGCCTGAAAACCGTAACGTCCAGTTTCAGGAACAGCTTCTTCCCAGCAGCCATCAGGCTATTAAATACGACAACCTCCAAATAATCTCCAAACTACAACAGTCTGTTATTGTTATTATTGCACTGTTATTGTTTGTTTGTTTGCGTGTACGTATGTGTGTGCGTAAGCGTGTGTTTGTGTGTGTATAAATATATTTATATTTAGTGTAGAGATACAGCGCAGAAACAGGCCCTTCAGCCCACCGGGCCCGTGCCAACCAGCGATCCCCGCACACCAACACTATCCAACACCCACTGGGGCAATTTTTACATTTACCAAGCCAATTAACCTACAAACCCGCACGTCTTTGGAGTGTGGGAGGAAACCGAAGATCTTGGAGAAAACCCACGCAGGTCACGGGGAGAACGTACAAACTCTGTACAGACGGCGCCCGTGGTCAGGATCGAACCCGGGTCTCCAACGCTGCATTCGCTGTAAAGCAGCAACTGTACCGCTGCGCCACCGTAACCGCCCAATATGATCTACATATATATAGGTATATATATATGATCTATATCTATGTGTATTCGTGAGTGTGCGTACTATGTTTCCATATTCTGTTGTGCTGGGGTAAGTCAGAATATCATCGTTCTATCTGGGACACACGACAATAAAACACTCTTGACTCTTGACACCCCTGACATTCTATTCGTGTGCTTTTCATGTTCCCAATGTTGGGGGAGTCCAGAACCAGGGGCCACACACAGTTTAAGAATAAGGGGGCGGCCATTTAGAACTGAGATGAGGAAAAACTTTTTCACTCAGAGAGTTGTGAATCTGTGGAATTCTCTGCCTCAGAAGGCCATGGAGGCCAATTCCCTGGATTCTTTCAAGAGAGAGCTAGAGAGAGCCTTTAAAGATAGCGGAGTCATGGGGTATGGGGAGAAGGCAGGAACGGGGTACTGATTGTGGATGATCGGCCATGATCACATTGAATGGCGGTGCTGGCTCGAAGGGCCGAATGGCCTCCTCCTGCACCTATTGTCTATTGTTTATTATTTTGTAGATTCGTTTAACTTGGCATTGTAGCGACCATAGAGAATGGTCCAGGTCGTCGAACCCTCGGATTGGCCAGCGAGGTCACGTGTGAACGCGACCATGGGGATTGGTCCAGGGAGCGACATCGCTGATTGGCCAGCGTGGTCATGTGCGCTTTTGGCGCCCGAAATGTTCAGTTCGGCGAAGTCTTCGAAGAAGACAGTAAGTTTTTGATGGTTGTCCTGTACCTTGTTGTTTAACTCTGTATTCGAATATTGCGGCTGCAATAAACTTCTTCTACAACCAACAAGTTTTCGGACTCGCCATATTGGTGACCCCGACGTGATCTGGACGATCACCGACTATGCAGGAACACGACGCCTCGTTGTTGATGGCCGCGCCGGGCACACCGGAGTTAAGCGCGGCAAGCGTTCACCTTCCGTTGTTTTGGACGCATGCACCGCAATCTTGGTTTATCCACACCGAAGCAAAATTTCATATAAAGAATATATCGGACGACTCCACGATGTATTACTACCTCGTCAGCGCTCTATCGTCGGAGACGACCACGCGCGTGATGCGGTTCATCGTTAATCCACCTGCGGAAAGCAAGTACGAGGCCATGAAGAAAGTGTTACTGCGAACCTTCGGGTTTAATAAGCATGATGGTGCTGCAAGACTTCTGCACCTACCGGATCTTGGAGACCGACGGCCTTCCGTTCTCATGTCCGAAATGATGATGCTAGCCGGTGAGCATACGGATTGCCCTATGTTCGAACAGGCATTCCGAGAGAAGCTTCCTGAGGATGTCCGACTGCTGCTCACGGATTGTTCTTTTAAGGACCCCGAAGCATATGCAGCGAAAGCGGACGCGCTCATAGCGGCTAAAAACAAGGCAAGCGGTTCGATCAACAAGGTCTCGACATCAGTGACCACGCCACAGCGACATCAAGATGGCGCCACGTCTCCCGCCAATTCTCCGAAAGCCCGCCAAAAAGATCCGCACAAACGCGGCTGGTGCTATTATCACCTACGATGGGGTAACGAATCCCGCAACTGCCGCTCACCTTGTACCTTCGCGGGAAATGCCTCGGCCGATCGTACATAGGGGCAGTTACGATTGGCCAGAACCGACGCCTCTACGTCCATGATCGATTCACGGACACAGAATTTTTGGTGGACACGGGAGCCATCGTCAGCATAGTGCCGCCGACCGACCTCGAAACCAGATCGGGTAAGACAGGTCCCACCCTCATCGCGGTTAATGGCAGCCCGATTCGCACTTTCGGTATACGGAAGATGTCCCTTGTGTTAGGCCTCCGCACGTACGAATGGCCATTCATCACAGCCGACGTCAGACAAGCGATCCTGGGCGCAGATTTTCTCTGGGCTTTTTCACTGGTCCCTGATGTCCGCGGTAACGACCTCCGACCCTACTGTCCAGGCCGTCGTCGCGGCCCCTGACTCGTATGCTGAGATCCTGGCGGAGTTTCCAGAGCTGCTCATTCAACGTTTTGACACGTCTTCGGCCAAGCACGGCGTGGTCCATCACATCCGCACCGAAGGCCCTCCCGTTTTCGCTCGAGCCAGGAGACTACCGCCAGACAAACTGGTGGTGGCACGGGCGGAGTTCAGGAAGATGGAGGAAATGGGAATTGTTCGTCAGTCTGACAGCCCGTGGGCCTCGCCGTTACATATGGTCTCCAAGGCATCTGGGGGGTGGAGACCATGTGGCGATTATCGGCGTCTCAATGCTGTCACCACGGCTGATCGCTACCCCATACCGCACCTACAGGACTTTTCGTCTGGGCTGAAAGGAGTGGTGGTGTTCTCCAAAATCGATTTGGTGCGAGGATACCACCAGATTCCGGTGCGACCGGAGGACATACAGAAAACTGCAACGATTACTCCGTTCGGGTTGTTTGAATGGTTGCGTATGCCTTTCGGTTTAAAGAACGCGGCACAGGCTTTCCAACGACTGATGGACCGCGTGGGCCGGGGTTTACCCTTTTTGTTTATTTATTTAGACGACATCCTGGTCGCCAGCCCCTCAGTGCAGGAACACCAGGTCCACTTGCGGACCGTGTTCCAGCGGCTCCAAGACCACGGGCTCATTATCCAACCCTCCAAGTGTCAATTCGGCCTCCCTGCTCTTGATTTTCTAGGGCACAGAATTACCCCTGCCGGCGCCTCCCCTTTGCCCGAGAAGGTGGAGGCTATCTGGGCATTTCCCAGGCCCACCACAGTAAAAGGGCTACAGGAGTTCATAGGCATGGTTAATTTCTACCATCGGTTCGTTCCGGCAGCTGCGCGAGTCATGCGCCCACTTTTCCAATGCCTTGCAGCGGCTCCAAGACCACGGGCTCATTATCCAACCCTCCAAGTGTCCCCGGCCGCAGAGTCGGCTTTTACAGCAGCTAAGGCAGCCTTGGCAGAAGCCACCATGTTGGTCCACCCGAGCCCCTCCGCCCCCACGGCCCTGACGGTTGACGCCTCTGACGTGGCGGTGGGCGGGGTTCTGGAGCAGCAGGTCGGTGGCCGTTGGCAGCCTTTAGCGTTTTTCAGCCGGCAACTAAATTCGGCTGAGCTGAAGTATAGCGCATTTGACCGAGAGCTTCTGGCTCTCTATTTAGCTGTTCGTCATTTCAGGTACTTCCTTGAGGGCCGCCCATTTGTGGCCTTTACGGACCACAAACCATTAACATTTGCTTTTTTTAAATTGTCTGACCCATGGTCGGCCCGCCAGCAGCGGCACCTGACTGCTATCTCCGAATTCACCACCGATGTCCGTCATGTCGCGGGTAAGCTTAATGCCGTTGCTGACGCCCTGTCTAGACCTGCTTTTTCTCCTATTTCGGCGGTGGACTGCGAAGTGGATCCCCAGGAGCTTGCGGAGGCACAGCTTCTAGCGGACACCGCTTCGGAATACCAGTCCACCACTTCGGGATTGAAGTTGGCCCAGGTAGCTTGTGGGTCGGAAGGCACAAAAGTCTGGTGCGATGTTTCTCTTCCCCGTCCCAGGCCGGTAGTACCGCCCTCCCTTCAGCGCCGGGTTTTCGATGCCATTCATGGGCTGGCGCACCCGTCCATCCGCTCCACCTCTGCTTTGGTAGCAGCTCGGTTTGTCTGGCATGGCCTACGGAAACAGGTAGCGGGTTGGGCGCGTTCCTGCGTTCCCTGTCAGACCGCTAAAGTCCAGCGCCATGTCCAGCCCCCCGTACAGGATTTCGAGGTCCCAGCAGTTCGTTTTTTCCACATCCACGTGGATTTGGTCGGGCCTTTGCCTTCCTCCCGGGGCTACACCCACCTCCTCACGGTGGTGGATCGGTTCACCCGGTGGCCAGAGGCTTTCCCATTGTCTGATATTTCGTCAGCGTCTTGTGCTAGGACTTTGGCCCTTCATTGGGTAGCTCGTTTCGGGGTCCCGGCAGTTATTACCACTGACAGAGGGCCACAGTTCACTTCATCCCTCTGGGCCGCGCTCGCAGAACTGTACGGTTCCAAGTTACAACCCACTGCTGCATATCACCCCCAGGCAAATGGACTCGTAGAAAGGTTCCACCGCCAACTTAAGGCGTCCCTCAGTGCAAGGCTTGAAGGCCCGGACTGGGTAGACCAGCTCCCTTGGGTTCTTTTGGGCATCCGGACTGCTCCTAAGCTAGATCTCGGTGCGTCGTCCGCGGAGCTAGTATATGGCTCGACACTTCGAGTACCCGGAGATTTGTTTCCGGACCCTTCAGACCAGCTGCCTACAGTCCCATCAGTGTTAGCATCTCTCCGGGAACGGGTGGGCTCCCTGGCTCCAGTTCCGACTTCAC
Organism: Rhinoraja longicauda; assembly: GCF_053455715.1. Classification (NCBI taxonomy): domain Eukaryota; kingdom Metazoa; phylum Chordata; class Chondrichthyes; order Rajiformes; family Arhynchobatidae; genus Rhinoraja; species Rhinoraja longicauda. Next base: position 3,924,284 of record NC_135986.1, read on the forward strand.
GTCATGGGTGTCCCATGGTACATGAACCGCCTTCCCTGAAGGACTGTGAGTTTGTTTTTCTGCGAAAAGATTCCCATCGCGCCCCGTTGCAGAGGGTCTATCAAGGGCCGTTCCGGGTTTTGCGTAAGGGAACGGCTACCTTCACCTTATACATGTGCGGCAAGAGTGAGCTCGTCTTGGTGTCCCGGCTCAAACCTGCACATTTGGATCCGGATCAACCAGTACTGGTCGGTCAAACCCCTAGGAGAGGCCGACCTCCGTTAGTTCCGCTCAGTCCAGGACCCCCCGTTCCGACAGTTCCTCCAGGACCCCCCCGTTCCGGCAGTTCCTCCAGGACCTCCCGTTCCGGCAGTCCCGCCAAGTCCGGAACCCCCGGCTCCTGTGGTTCAGGCTGTCCCTCTCTGTACTCGTTATGGTCGCGAAATCCGGCTCCCTGGTCCAGGGAGCGACATCGCTGATTGGCCAGCGTGGTCATGTGCGCTTTTGGCGCCCGAAATGTTCAGTTCGGCGAAGTCTTCGAAGAAGACAGTAAGTTTTTGATGGTTGTCCTGTACCTTGTTGTTTAACTCTGTATTCGAATATTGCGGCTGCAATAAACTTCTTCTACAACCAACAAGTTTTCGGACTCGCCATATCATCATGTTAAACCATTATTGTCTATTCTCTATTGAATGGCGGTGCTGGCTCGAAGGGCCGAATGGCCTACTCCTGCACCTGTTGTCTATTGTCTATTCGCTATTGAATGGCGGTGCTGGCTCGAAGGGCCGAATGGCCTACTGCTGCACCTATTGTTATTCTCTATTGAATGGCGGTGCTGGCTCGAAGGGCCGAATGGCCTACTCCTGCACTTATTTTCTAAGTTTCTATGTTTCTAAAATGGGGTAACATCGACACACTGTGGGGGGGGGGAGGTCATTATCGATCGGCCTGGACTGGACGGGCCGAAGGGCCTGTTTCAGCGCTGTGTCTCCAACATAAAGAAAGCACAAAATCCAAACTAGGCAATGAATTGGTAACGAGACGTTTTATTGATGTGCTTTCGGCGGCGGGAGTGCAGAGTGTCGACAGTTGGCAGCGCCTCGCCAAGCATCTGGCGGCCATGTTTATAATAATAATAATAATAATATATTTATTTTATATAGCACCTTAACACATGCACAAAGCGCTTTACAATTACAATTAACATAGAAACAAACAGACAAACAGACAAACTATCCTGACGGAAAAGCGGCGAATACTCAACGCCAGCGTCCTCTCACGTCAGGGTCCGGCAGTAGACATTAAAGAACACAAGACACACAGATACAATTCTTTACACAAAACAGCCATCACAGTGATTGCTCTAGGCATACCCTCACTGTGATGGAAGGCAAAGTCTTATCTCCTCCTCGTTCTTCTCCCGTGGCGCCACGAGGCGATCGAGGCTCCCAACCCCTTGAAGCCCCCACCGGGCGATGGAAAGTCCCAGGGTCGAGCCGAGCAGGCCGATGAAAGTCCTGAGCCCCCACCGGGCGATGGAAAATGCCGCGGCCGAGCCACGCAGGGCGATGAGAGTCCAAAGTCCTGAGCCCCCACCGGGCGATGTAAAGTGCTGCGGCCGAGCCACGCAGGGTGATGAAGGGCCTGCGGGCGGGTTGATCGTACCTCGTGCTTCGGGGCGGTCGAAGCTGCTACGGCTGGAGCTCCCAAAAGCCGGTCGCCAGCCAGGGACCTGCGAGCTCCCGATGTTGCGGTCTGCAGGGCCCACGGCCGAAGCCTCCGAGATGGTAAGTCCAGGCCCTGCGACCGGAGTCTTCAAGGTCGATCCCAGTTGGAGGCCGCCGACTCCACGATGTTAGGCCGTTGCGCGAACGGAGATACGACACGGTAAAGGTCGCATCTCCGTTGAGGAGGAGATTTAAAAAAGGTTTCCCCCAACCCCCCCCACCACCCCCCAACATACACAGAATTAAAAATAAAACAAAACGTACATTTAACATCAACAATGACAAAAAACACAAAAAAAAAACGGAGAGACTGCCGGTGAGCCGCAGCTGCAGAACACAGCCACGCCCCACAGCCACGCCCCACAGCTCCGTCCCGGGGTCAGGCCTAGGAGCCCCGCCGCCCCTACGCTGCTATTAGGTCCTACTTCACGCAGCACCGTGTGCCCATGGGACACCGATCCATCTCTGTATGTTCGTGTATCCAACACCCGGTACAACGGCAAAAGCCGTTCCTGCGATGGCACGGGACGATGTCAACTGAAACAGAGAGAGGCAGTTGGCGTCTTGAACATGGCCGCCTGGAAAGAGTATCGTAGAGACATAGAAACATAGACCGAACCTATCGAACATCATTGCCATCTAACCTACCCAACATCATAGCCACCTAACCTACCGATCATCCTAACCACCTAACCTACCCAACATCATAGCCACCTAACCTACCGATCATCATAGCCACCTAACAGAGAAACATGGAAAATAGGTGCAGGAGGAGGACATTCGGCCCTTCAAGCCAGCACCGCCATTCATTGTGATCATGGCTGATCATCCAAAATCAGTAACCCATGCCTGCCTTCTCCCCACATCCCTTGATAGCACTAGCCCCTAGAGCTCTATCTAACTCTCTCTTAAATCCATCCATTGAATCGGCCTCCACTGCCCTCTGTGACAGAGAATTCCACAGATTCACAACTATCTCTGGGTGAAAAAGTTCCTTGTCACCTCAGTTTTAAATGGCCTCCTCTTTAATTGGGGGGTTGTAAGATTACAAGCATATCATTGGAGCAGAATGAGGCCATTCGGCTCATCAAGCCCACTCCAGCCAATTCAATCACAGCTGATCCTATCTCTCCCTCCAATCCCCAATCTCCTGCCTTCTCCTCCCCCCCCCCCCTCCATGTTTTCCCACTGACCCATCCGCTTCCCAACGTTCCAGAGGAAACAATCCAAGCCCATCCAACCTCTCCCTGTATCCGAAACCCTCCTTAACCCAGGCAGCGATCCGGAACTGCAGGTGCTGGTGTTCAATGCGAAGGTAGACACAAGATGCTGGAGTGACTCAGTGGGTCAGGCAGCCCCCGTTCTCCTGCCTTCTCCCCATAACCCCTGACACCCGCACTAATCAAGAGTCTATCCATCACTGCCTTTAATATACCCACTGACTTGTGGCCTCCACAGCCGTCTGTGGCAAAGAATCCCACAGATTCACCACCCTCTGACTGAAGAAATCCCTCCTCATCTCCTTCCTAAAAGAACATCCTTTAATTCTGAGGCTGTGCCCTCTGGTCCTCGACTCTCCCACTAGTGGAAACATCCTCTCTACACCCACTCTATCCAGGCCGCTCACTGTTCTGTACGTTTCAATGAGGTCCCCCCTCTCATCCTTCTAAACTCATCTAGAGTAAGAGTGTGTTCCCTCACTGAATTGCCTTGAACGTCAGGGCTGAGTTTCTCCCTCAACAGCCCTCTCTCCCATCCCAACCCCCCGGCCCCCCTTCACTTACTTTCAGTTCAGTTCAGTTGAGTTTAGAGATACAGCGCGGAAACAGGCCCTTCGGCCCATCGAGTCTGCGCCGACCAGCGATCCCCGCGCACTAACACTATCCTACACACGCACTAGGGACGATTTCCAAGTTTAGTTTAGTTTGGAGATACAGCGAGGAAACAGGCCGTTCGGCCCACCCAATGTAGACTAGCACTGTCCTACACACTCGAGGGACAATTTACAATTAAGCCATTGCCAATGAGCGTACAAACCTGCTCGTCTTTGGAGTGTGGGAAGGAAACCAGGGATCCCGGAGAAAACCCACGCGGGTCACGGGGAGAACGTGCTAACTCCGTACAGACAGCGCCCGTGGTCAGGGTGTTTGGTGCTGTGCCATATCTCCCTCTCCCTCCCTCCCCCCCATTCCTCCCCCTCCATTCCTCCCCCCCTCTCTCTCTCTCTCTCTCTCTCTCTCTCTCTCTCTCTCTCTCTCTCTCTCTCTCTCTCTCTCTCTCTCTCTTTTTTCTTTTTTTTTAGGAGCACAATACAGAGAGACTGATGCATCAGTGCCGATCTCAGGTACTGGTGAATTGTGGGGAAGCTGTCTTGAACGAGAGGTTAAAACTCAAGACCTATCTGTTTCTCCCAGGTCTCTTGGAATTATTTTGAAGGAAAGTATACAACTTATCCCTTTTTCTCACCTGTGTTCTGTCAAATAACATCCTCAAACCAAATTACGGACATTATTACTTTGCATCATTCTAAATAGTATTTATTGATTGTGTCCTAAAATCCTGAAAAGGAACCTGAAAGGCGCCATATAAAATGCCTCTCTCTCTCCTCTCTCTCTCTCTCTCTCTCCTCTCTCTCTCTCTCTCTCCTCTCTCTCTCTCTCTCTCTCTCTCTCTCTCTCCTCTCTCTCTCCTCTCTCTCCTCTCTCTCTCTCTCTCTCTCTCTCTCTCTCTCTCCTCCTCTCTCTCTCTCTCTCTCCTCTCTCTCTCTCTCTCTCTCTCTCTCTCTCTCTCTCTCCTCTCTCTCTCTCTCTCTCTCCCCCTCTCCATCCTCCCCTCTCGTCTCTCCCCTCTCCATCTCCTCCCTCTCTCTCCTCTCTCCCCCTCTCCATCTCCCCCTCTCTCTCTCCCTCCCTCCCTCTCCCCCCTCCCTTTCTCCCCCCCCTCTTTCTCTTCCCCCCTCTCTCTCTCTCTCTCCCCCCCCCCGCTCTCCTGAATCTAGTGATGCCCAACTTCCTAGAGTTTTTCATCTGAAGAATACAACCTTCCCACCCACCCCACACACCCTTGGACTCTTATACATCGGCGAGACCAAGCGCAAACTGGCCGATCGTTTCGCTGAACACCTTCGCTCAGCCCGCCTGAACCCACCTGATCTCCCGGTTGCCAAACACTTCAACTCCCCCCTCCCACTCCCGCGCTGACCTTTCTGTCCTGGGCCTCCTCCACTGTCAGAGTGAGGCTAAACACAAATTGGAGGATCAGCACCTTATGGCGAGTCCGAAACTTGCTAGTTGTAGACGAAGTTTATTGCAGCCGCAATACACGAATACAGAATCAAAACAACAAGTTACAGGACAACCAATATAAACTTACTGTCTTCCTTGAAGACTTCGGCCGAACTGGCTAAATCGGGCGCCAAACGCGCACCTGACATCGCTGGCCAATCAGCGATGTCGTTTCCTGGACCAATCCCCGTGGTCGCGTTCCCACGTGACCTTGCTGGCCAATCCGAGGGTTCGACGACCTGGACCATTCTCTATGGTCGCTACATGACCCCCCCAGAAACCCGAGGTGCGGAACCTAGCAGGGAGCCGGATTTCGCGACCAGAACGAGTACGGAGAGGGACAGCCTGAACCACAGGAGCCGGAGGTTCCGGACTTGGTGGAACAGCCGGAACGGAAGGTTCTGGAGGAACTACCGGAACGGGGGGGTCCTGGGGGAACTGCCGAAAGGGGGGGGTCCTAGGGGAACTGCTGCAACTGGGGTCCCGGAGGAACTGTCGGAATGGGGGTTTGTGGACTGGGCGGAACTAACGGAGGTCGGCCCCTTCTAGGGGTTTGACCGACCAGGACCTGATTGATCCGGGTCCAAATGGGCAGGTTTGAGCCGGGACACCGAGACGAGTTCGCTCTTGCCGCCCATGTCTAAGGTGAAAGTAGCCGTTCCCTTACGTAAAACCCGAAACGGCCCTTGATAGACCCTCTGCAACGGGGCGCGATGGGCATCTTTACGTAAAAAAACAAACTCACAGTCCTTCAGGGAAGACGGTTCATGTACCAAGGGACACCCATGACGTGAAGTCGGGCACTGGGAGCCAGGGAGCCCACCCGTTCCCGGGAGAGCTGCTAACGCTGATGGGGACTGTAGGGAGCAGGGCTGAAGTGTCCGGAAACAGATCTCCAGGTACCCGAAGGGTCGAGCCATATACCAGCTCTGCGGACGATGCAACCGAGATCTGGCTTAGGAGCCGTCCGGATGCCCAACAGAACCCAAGGAAGTTGGTCTACCCAGTCCTGGGCCTTTAAGCCTTGCACAGAAGGACGCCTTAAGTTTGGCGGTGGAACCTTTCTACGAGTCCATTTGCCTGGGGGTGATATGCAGTAGTGGGGTTGTAATTTGGACCCGTACAGTTCCGCCAGCGCGGCCCAGAGGGACGAAGTGAACTGCGGTCCTCTGTCAGTTGTAATAACTGCCGGGACCCCCGAAACGAGCTACCCAATGAAGGGCCAAAGTCCTAGCACAAGACGCTGACGAGATATCAAACAATGGGAAAGCCTCTGGCCACCGGGTGAACTGATCCACCACCGTGAGGAGGTGGGTGTAGCCCGGGAGGAAGGCAAAGGCCCGACTAAATCCACGTGGATGTGGAAAAAACGAAAAGCCGGGACTTCGAAATCCTGTACGGGGGGCTGGACGTGGCGCTGGACCTTAGCGGTCTGACAGGGCACGCAGGAAACGTGCCCACCCCGCTACCTGTTTCCGCAGGCCATGCCAGACAAACCTCGCTGCCCACCAAGGCAGAGGTGGAGCGGATGGACGGGTGCGCCAGCCCATGAATGGCATCGAAAACCCGGCGCTGAAGGGAGGGCGGTACTATCGGCCTGGGGCGAGGAAGAGAAACATCGCACCAGACTTTCGTGCCCTCCGACCCACAAACTACCTGGGCCAACTTCAATCCCGAAGTGGTGGACTGGTACGTCGAAACGGTAATCCGCCAGGAGCTGCGCCTCCGCGAGCTCCTGGGGATCCACTTCGCAGTCCACCGCCGAAATAGGGGGGAAAAGCAGGGTCTAGACAGGGCGTCAGCAACGGCATTAAGCTTACCCGCGATATGACGAACATCTGTGGTAAATTCTGAGATAGCAGTGAGGTGCCGCTGCTGGCGGGCCGACCATGGGTCAGACAATTTCAAAAAAGCAAATGTTAATGGCTTGTGGTCCGTAAATGCCACAAATGGGGCGGCCCTCGAGGAAATACCTGAAATGACGGACAGCTAAATAGAGAGCTAGAAGCTCTCGGTCAAATGCGCTATATTTCAGCTCGGCCGAATTTAGTTGCCGGCTGGAAAAACGCTAAAGGCTGCCAACGGCCACCAACCTGCTGCTCCAGAACCCCGCCCACCGCCACGTCAGAGGCGTCAACCGTCAGGGCCATGGGGGCGGAGGGGCTCGGATGGACCAACATGGTGGCGTCTGCCAAGGGCTGCCTTAGCTGCCGTAAAAGCCGACCTCTGCAGCCGGGGACCACAACAACTCTACCGGATTACCTGCAAGGCATTGGAAAAGTGGGCGCAGGACTCGCGCCGCTGCCGGAACGAATCTATGGTAGAAATTAACCATGCCTACGAACTCCTGCAGCCCTTTTACTGTGGTGGGCCTGGGAAAAAGCCCGGATAGCCTCCACCTTCTCTTGCAAAGGGGCGGCGCCGGCAGGGGTAATTCTGTGTCCTAGAAAATCAAGAGCAGGCAGGCCGGAATTGACATTTGGAGGGTTGAATAATGAGCCCGTGGTCTTGGAGCCGCTGGAAAACGGTCCGCAAATGGGCCTGGTGTTCTTGCACTGAGGGGCTGGCTACCAGGATGTCGTCTAAATAAATAAACACAAAGGGTAAACCCCCTGCCCACGCGGTCCATCAGTCGCTGGAAAGCCTGTGCCGCGTTCTTTAAACCGAAAGGCATACGCAACCATTCAAACAACCCGAACGGAGTAATAGTTGCAGTTTTTTGTATGTCCTCCGGTCGCACCGGAATCTGATGGTATCCTCGCACCAAATCGATTTTGGAAAAACACCACCGCTCCTTCCAGTCCAGATGAAAAGTCCTGTAGGTGCGGTATGGGGTAGCGATCAGCCGTGGTGACAGCATTGAGACGCCGATAATCGGCCACATGGCCTCCACCCCCCAGATGCCTTGGAAACCATGTGTAACGGCGAGGCCCACGGGCTGTCAGACTGACGAACAATTCCCATTTCCTCCATCTTCCTGAACTCCGCCCGTGCCACCACCAGTTTGTCTGGCGGTAGTCTCCTGGCCCGAGCGAAAACGGGAGGGCCTTCGGTGCGGATGTGATGGACCACACCGTGCTTAGCTGAAGGTGCGTCAAAACGTTGGACGAGCAGCTCTGGGAACTCTGCCAGAATCGCAGCATACGAGTCGGGGGGCCGCGACGACGGCCTGGACAGTAGGGCTGGGCGAGGAGGCGATTGCCGGAGCGACGTGCTCGTCTTCCGCAGCGGGCCGGAGGTCGTTACCGCGGACATCAGGGACCAGTGAAAAAGCCCAGAGAAAAATCTGCGCCAGGATCGCTTGTTTGACGTCGGCTATGATGAATGGCCATTCGTACGTGCGGAGGCCTAACGGCAAGGGACATCCTCCGTGTGCCGAAAGTGCGAATTGGGATGCCATTAACCGCGATGAGGGTGGGACCTGTCTTACCCGATCTGGTTTCGAGGTCGGTCGGCGGCACTATGCTGACGATGGCTCCGGTGTCTACCAAAAATTCTGTGTCCGTGAATCGATCATGGACATAGAGGCGCCGGTTCTGGCCAATCGTAACTGCCCCTATGTACGATCGGCCGAGGCATTTCCCGCGAAGGTACACGGCAAACGACAGTTGCGGGATTCGTTACCCCAATTGTAGGTGATAATAGCACCAGCCGCGCTTGTGCGGATCTTTTTGGCGGCTTTCGGAGAAATGGCGGGAGGCGTGGCGCCATTTTGCCGTCGCTGTGGCGTGGTCACCGATGTCGAGACTTTGTCGATGGAATCACTTGCCTTGTTTTTTTCCCGCTATGAGCGCGTCCGCTTTCGCTGCATATGCTTCGGGGTCCTTAAAAGAACAATCCGTAAGCAGCAGTCGGACATCCTCGGGAAGTTTCTCGCGGAATGCCTGTTCAAACATCGGGCAATCCGTATGCTCACCGGCTAGCACCATCATTTCGGCCATGCGGACGGAAGGCAGTTGGTCTCCAAGCTCCGGTAGGTGCAGAAGTTTTGCCGCACCACCATGCTTATTTAACCCGAAGGTTCGCAGTAATGCCTTCTTCATGGTTTCATATTTGTCTTCCGCAGGTGAATTTATGATAAACCGCATCATGCGCTTGGTTGTGTCCGGCGATAGAGCGCTGACCAGGTAGAAGTACTTTGTGGAATCGTCCGACACCTTCTTTATGTGGAATTGAGCCTCAGCGTGGATAAACCAAGCTTGCGGTGCGTACGTCCAAAATATCGGAAGATGAACGCCTGCCGCGCTTGACTCCGGTGTGCCCTGCTCGGTCATCGTCAACGAGGCGTCGGGCCTCCTGCTCAGTTTGGTGATCGTCCAGATCACGTCGGGGTCACCAATATGGCGAGTCCGAAACTTGCTAGTTGTAGACGAAGTTTATTGCAGCCGCAATACACGAATACAGAATCAAAACAACAAGTTACAGGACAACCAATATAAACTTACCTGTCTTCCTTGAAGACTTCGCCGAACTGGCTAAATCGGCGCCAAACGCGCACCTGACAATCGCTGGCCAATCAGCGATGTCGTTTCCTGGACCAATCCCCGTGGTCGCGTTCCCACGTGACCTTGCAGGCCAATCCGAGGGTTCGACGACCTGGACCATTCTCTATGGTCGCTACAGTGCAATAATAACAATAACAGACTGTTGTAGATCGGAGATTATTTAAAGGTTGTCGTGTTTAATATCCTGATGGCTGTTGGGAAGATGCTGTTCCTGAGCCCGGACGTTACGGATTTCAGGCTCCTGTACCTTCTTCCCGATGGCAGGGGTGAGATAAGGGTGTGGCCAGGGTGGTGTGACTGTCTGGTGATGCCCAAAAATGACTCAAGAGATCCCTTCGATGGTATGGAGGTAAGAATCCGTCTGTGATGATCTGTCCGTTAGGGCGGCACCTGGGCTAGACAGCGTTCGGGCCTACACCGTCTGGACCAATACTGTCCGGACCTACAGTGTCCGGGCCTACAGTGCCTGGGCCTACAGTGTCCGGGCCTACGGTATCTGGGCCTACAGCGTCCTGGCCTACAGTGCCCCCCCGGGCCTAATACGGGACAAGGGCAGTCCCATACAAGCCCAGTCGCTCCAGTCTTTCAACATATGACAGTCCCCGCCATTCCAGGGATTAACCTGTTTAACCTACGGTGCACGCCCTGTGCAGATAAGATAACGTTTTATCTTATCGTATCGTATCGGAAACAGGCCCTTCGGCCTACCGAGTCCGCGCCGACCAGCGATCCCCGCATATTAACATTATCCTGACACACACTAAGGACATTTTTTTTGTACATTTACCAAGCCAATTTATCTACACACACTTTGGAGTGTGGGAGTGTGCACGTCTGTTTAAACATTATACCATACCTGCCTCGTACAAACTCCGTACAGACCGCGCCCGTAGTCGGGTTCAAACCCGGGTCTGTGGTGCTGCAAGCGCTGTAAGGCGGTAACTCTACCGCTGCACCGCCGTAATAGGGGGCGCGGTCCATATATTAAAGGATATATGCCTGGACATTGTTTACACGGAGGGTGGTGGGAGCCTGGAACACACTGCCAGGGGCAATGGTGGAGGCAGGTATGGTATAATGTTTAAACAGACGTTCACTACACACACGGGTACTATATCATATTATATTATATCATATTATGTTATATTATATTATATTATATTATATTATATTATATTATATTATATTATATTATATTATATTATATTATATTATATTATATTATATTATATTATATTATATCATATCATATTTTATTTTATTATAATATATTATATTATATTACATTATGTTATCTTATATAATGTTTTGTTATATTATATTATATTATATTATATTATATTATATTATATTATACTATATTATATTATATTATATTATATTATATTATATTATATTATATTATATTATATTATATTATATTATATTATATTATATTATCTTATATTATATTATATTATGTTATCTTATATAATGTTATGTTTATTATATTATATTATATTATATTACATTTTCTATGATATGATATGATATACATTATTTGTCACATTACTGAGATGCAGTGAAATCCATGTTAATTCTGTGTCCAGTTCATGTAGAAGGAGATGGAACGTTCAGTCTCTTCAGAGCCGATGGTATTTCAGAGTTTCTTGGCTTCAGTTCCATCTCCAACAACAGTCTCTCCACAGACGACCGCGGAGGCCAAGTCAATGGATAATTTTTAACAGCAGAGTTAGATAGATACTTGATTATGGAGACAAGCGTGGAAACAGGCTCTTTGGCCCAACTTGCCCACACCGGCCAACACGTCCCAGCTACACTAGTCCCACCTGCCCTCCAAAGAGCAGATTGGCGGCCTGCCCGACCTCTCCCCTCCCCTGTGCGCACAGCTCACGCCCGCGAGTCCTGGCAGCGACCTCGTAGAAGATTAACTGGCTCAATCATCGCTCAGGACGGTCTGCCCTGTGCACTAATGAGGAACTGTCTGTGCGGCCCGCCCAGTGAGCCGATCGCAGGCCCGGCCCAGCTACATGTGACCAGTCGCTCCCGGCACGTATAAAGAGTACCGCGCCAAAGCCAGCTTCATTCCCGGACGCAGGAGCGGCCCAGAGACGATGCGTGCCGCCATCTTGATGCTCGGCCTCCTGGCGCTGGCTCATTCCATCTCTGCCCAAGGTCTCGACGACAAGTGGTCATGCCGATGGTCACCTGATGGGGGGGGGAGATGGGGGGGAGGGGTTAGATGGGTGTTGGGGTCGGTATCTCCCCCCAGATGGGGGACCGGGAGGATGGGGTGATGCATCCCGGGGGGGGAGTCACAGAGTGGGGCGCAGCGTAGGAACAGGCCCTTCGGCCCAACTTGCCCAACATGTCCCATCTACTCCGGTCCCACCTGCCCGCGTCTGGACCCCTTTCCCTCCACTCCCGTCCCATCCAGGCACCTGCCTGCGATCATGTCCCCACCGAGTGTGTTTTCATTCGGGACGGCGATGAGGAGAGAGGGGAGGAGAGATGGAGCCCGTTTGGAATTTCATCTCCTCGGTCTCCTGGGTCCGTACGTAATGGGCACAGCGGGTAGAGCTGCTGCCTCACAGCGCCAGAGACCCGGGTTCCATCCCGACCACGGGTGCTGCCTATATGGAGTTTGCTCGCTCTCCCGGTTACCCACGATGGTTTTCTCCGGGGGCTCCGGTTTCCTCCCGCGCTCCAAAGACGTGCAGGTTTGTAGGTTAATTGGCATCGGTGAGTTGTAAATATTCCCTGCTGTGTGTGTGTGTGTGTGTGTGTGTGTGTGTGTGTGTGTGTGTGTGTGTGTGTGTGTGTTGTGTGTGTGTGTGTGTAGGATAGTGGTAGTGTGCGGGGATCGCTGGTCGGCCGGACTCGGTGGGCCGAAGGGCCTGTTTCCGCCTTCTATCTCTAAACTCAACTAAACTGAACTGAAAGTAAGTGAAGGGGGGCCGGGGGTTGGGATGGGAGAGAGGGCTGTTGAGGGAGAAACTCAGCCCTGACGTTCAAGGCAATTCAGTGAGGGAACACACTCTTACTCTAGAAGAGTTTAGAAGGATGAGAGGGGGAACCTCATTGAAAAGTACAGAGCAGTGAGCGGCCTGGATAGAGTGGGTGTGGGGAGGATGTTTCCACAAGTGGGAGAGTCTAGGACCAGAGGGCACAGCCTCAAAATTAAAGGACGTTCCTTTAGGACGGAGATGAGGAGGAATTTCTTCAGTCAGAGGGCGGTGAATCTGTGGAATTCTTTGCCACAGACGGCTGTGGAGGCCACAAGTCAGTGGATGTGTTTAAGGCAGTGATGGATAGACTCTCGATCAGTGCGGGTGTCAGGGGTTGTGGGGAGAAGACAGGAGAATGGGGTTGGGAGGGAGAGATAGATCAGCCGTGATTGAATGGCGGAGTAGACTTGATGGGCCGAATGGCCTAATTCTGCCCCTATTCCTTATGACCTCATGACTAACATGGGACTAACAGTGCGGGTGTCAGGGGTTACGGGGAGAAGGCAGGAGAATGCAGGCTGGTCGGCACGGACTCGGTGGGCCGAAGGGCCTGTTTCCGCGCTGTGTCTCTAAACTAAACCAGT
>NC_135986.1:3937870-3950970 GCF_053455715.1 Rhinoraja longicauda
AAACCAGCGTCTGCCGTTCTTTCCTACACCTTCTCTCCAGAGATGCTGCCCGTCCCGCTGAGTTACTCCAGTATGTCGTGGCCACCTTCGATTTAAACCAGCACCTGCAGTTCTTTCCACACAAGGAACTGCAGATTCTGGTTGACACCGAAGATAGACACAAAACAAAATGGAGGAACTCAGCGGGTCGGGCAGCATCTCTGGAGAGAAGGAACGGCGATGTTTCGGGTCAGGACCCTTCTTCAGACTGAGAGTCAGGGGAGAGGGAGACACATAGATAAGGAAGTGTGCAGATTTTCACCCAGGAGAGTTGTGAATCTGTGGGATTCTCTGCCACAGAGGCAGTGGAGGCAATTCACTGATGCTTTCAGGAGAGAGTTAGATTTAGCTCTTAGGGTTAATGGAATCAAGGGAAATGGGGAGAAGCAGGAACGGGGTACTGATTGTGGATGATCAGCCATGATCATATTGAAGGGCGGTGCTGGCTCGAAGGGCCGAATGGCCTCCTCCTGCACCTATTTTTCTGCGTAGATCAGGGAGCGCAAGGCGTGAAAACAGGGCAGAGGGAATGGAGATCAAGGAAATGTAGAATAGATCACTGTTAGCTGGGAGAAGGTAACAACAATGCAAACAGAGATAAAATGTCGTCGGAGACAGTCAGACTGGTCGGAGAACTGGGAAGGGGGAGGGACACAGAGCGAGAGGGAAGTTCGAGATGTCAATGTTCATACCGCTGGGGTGTAAGCTCCCCAAGCGAAATATGAGGTGCTGTTCCTCCAATTTGTGCGCTGGGCCTCACTCTGACAATGGAGGAGGCCCAGGACAGAAAGGTCAGTGTGGGAGTGGGGTGGGGGGGGAGTTAAAGTGTTAATCAGACAGAACAAGGGTCTCGACCTGAAACCGTCACCCATTCCTTCTCTCCAGAGATGCTGCCTGTCCCGCTGAGTTACTCCAGCATTTTGTGTCTATCTTCGATGTTGCCAGGACTAGAGGGTGTGAGCTACAGGGAGAGGTTGGGGCAGGCTGGGTCTCTATTCCATGGAGCGCAGGAGGATGAGGGGGCGATCTTATAGAGGTGTACAAAATTATGAGGGAATAGATCATGAGCTCTTGCCCAGAGTAGGGAATCGAGGACCAGAGGACACAGGGTTTATGGTGAAGGGGAAAAGATTTAATAGGAATATGAGGGGTAACTTTTTACACAGAGGGTGGTGGGTGTATGGAACGAGCTGCCGGAGGAGGTAGTTGCGGCTGGGACTATCCCAACGTTTAAGAAACAGTTGGATGAGTCAGGCCTGGATAGAGTGGATGTGGAGAGGATGTTTCCACTAGTGGGAGAGTCTAGGACCAGAGGGCACAGCCTCAGAATTAAAGGACGTTCCTTTAGGAAGGAGACGAGGAGGAATTTCTTTAGTCAGAGGGCGGTGAATCTGTGGATTCTTTGCCACAGACGGCTGTGGAGGCACAAGTCAGTGGATATTTTTAAGCAGAGATAGATAGGTTCTTGATTAGTGCGGGGTGTCAGGGGTTACGGGAGAATGGGGGTTGGGAGGGAGAGATAGATTGGCCATGATTGAATGGCGGAGTGGACTTGAAGGGCCGAATGGCCTAATTCTGCTCCTATCACTTATGACCTCATGACTAACATGGGAGCCATCTCCTCTCTCCCCATTCCAGTTCAGTTTCATTCATTGTAACCAGGTCTGGATCAATGGTTATTGATCCCACACACGGCATGGGTTGATTACAATCTTCTGGCCGAGAACCAAACTGCCCCGACTGAGCCACGGCGGGCAGTTTCTTATCGGTGATGAATGACAGGGGTTCGTTTATTTAACTCAGAAGGCAGTGAAGGGCGGCACGGTGGCGCAGCGGGTAGAGTTGCCGCCTCACAGCGCCGGAGACCCGGGTTCCATCCTGGACCGCGGGCGCAAGAACGATCCAGGAATGAGTAGGTCAACCTATGACCGGCGTTTGATGGCACTGGGCCTGTACTCGCTGGAGGTTTAGAAGGATGAGGGGGGACCTCATTGAAACGTACTGAATAGTGAGCGGCCCGGATAGAGTGGATGTGGAGAGGATGTTTCCACTAGTGGGAGAGTCTAGGACCAGAGGGCACAGCCTCGGAATTAAAGGACGTTAATTAGGAAGGAGATGAGGAGGAATTTCTTTTGGTCAGAGTGCGGTGAATCTGCGGAATTCTTTGCCACGAAGTCTCATTCGTTCACGTTCTCCCCGTGACCTGCGTGGGTTTTTCTCCGGGCGCTCCGGTTTCCTCCCGACACTCCAAAAGACGTGCAGGTTTGTAGGTTATTTGGTTTTTGTACAAAATTGTAACAATTATCCTCCGTGTGCGTAGGGCAGTGTTAGTGTGTGGGGAACGCTGGTCGGCGCGGATTTGTTTAGTTTAGTTTAGTTTAGTTTAGTTTAGTTTAGTTTAGTTTAGTTTAGTTTAGTTTAGTTTAGTTAGTTTAGTTTAGTTTAGTTTAGTTTAGTTAGGGTTAGGGTTTAGGGTTAGTTTAAGTTAAGTTAAGTTAAGTTAAGTTAAGTTATGTTAAGTTAAGTTAAGTTAAGTTAAGTTAAGTTAAGTTAAGTTAAGTTAAGTTAAGTTAAGTTAGTAAGTTAAGTTAAGTTAAGTTTAAGTTAATTAAGTTAAGTTAAGTTAAGTTAAGTTAAGTTAAGTTTAAGTTAAGTTAAGTGATGGAGCTCGGAGCCGACCTGCACACTGGGGACAATTTACAATTTACAGAAGCCAATTAACCTACAAACCTGTGCGTCTTCGGAGAGTGTGGAGAAACCAGAGCACCCGAAGAAAACCCACGCGGGTCACGGGGTGAGAACGTGCAAACTCCGTACAGACAGCGCCCGAGGTCAGGATCGAACCCTGGTCTCCGGCGCTGTGAGGCGGCAGCTCTACCCGCTGTGCCACCTCATCGCCCTTAATATATGGGGCCACTTGGTTAGCCAGTGGTGACGCGTTGTTACTCAGGTCGATGCCTTCAGACAAGATGGAGACCGGAGAGAAGGACGATGTGTTCCAGGGGTTAAATAATTTACGACAAACGAACCCTGGACGCGAACAAATCGTCCCGCGGTATAACGAGTCCAACTCGTAACGCAACGACCTTCCTTGCACTGTGAACGCACCACTGTGGATTTACTTGCTCATAATCCCGCCATGTTCTCTTGGATTCGCAAATGGAGGTAGTCTGAGACATCGCAAGATCATCGCAAGAGGAGATCTTATCGAAACATATAAGATTATTAAGGGGTTGGACACGTTAGGGGCAGGAAACGTTCCCGATGTTGGGGAGTCCAGGACAAGAGGCCACACAGTTTAAGAATAAGGGGTCGGCCATTTAGAACGGAGATGAGGAAAAAACTTTTTTCAGTCAGAGAGTTGTGAATCTGTGGAATTCTCTGCCTCAGAAGGCAGTGGAGGCCAATTCTCTGAATGCATTCAAGAGAGAGCTGGATAGAGCTCTTAAGGATAGCGGAGTCAGGGGGTATGGGGAGAAGGCAGGAACGGGTACTGATTGAGAATGATCAGCCATGATCAAATTGAATGGCGGTGCCGGCTGGAAAGGGCCGAATGGCCTACTCCTGCACCTATTGTCTATAATTAGATCATTAGATCATAAACGATAGGAGCAGAATTAGGCCATTCGGCCCATCGAGTCTACTCCACCATTCAATCACGGCTCATCTATCTCTCCCCCCCAACCCCCATTCTCCTGCCTTCTCCCATAACCTCTGACACCCGCACTGATCAAGAATCTGTCTATCGAGGAAGATAACCGCAGATGCTGGTACAAATCGAAGGTATCACAAAATGCTGGAGTAACTCAGAGTGTCAGGCAGCATCTCAGGAGAGAAGAAATGGGTGACGTTTCGGGTCGAGACCCTTCTTCAGTCTGAAGAAGAGTCTCAACCCGAAACGTCACCCATTCCTTCTCTCCTGAGATGCTGCCTGACACGCTGAGAAAATCCAGCATTTTGTGATACCCACGAATCTATCTATCTCTGCCTTAAAAATATCCACTGACTTGTGGCCTCCACAGACATCTGTGGCAAAATAATTCCACAGGTTCACCACCCTTTGACTAAAGAAATCCCTCTCATCTCCTTCTAAAATAGCGTCCTTTAATTCTGAGGCTGTGCCCTCTGTCCTAGACTCTCCCACTAGTGGAAACATCATGGACTGACGGGTGACAACATTCGCTCAACACAATCACTACGACAGTGGTGCAGCGGGTAGTGCTGATGCCGCACAGCGCCAGAGACTCGGGATCGATCCCGACCACGGGTGCTGTCTGCACGGAGTTTGTACGTTCTCCCCGTGACCCGCGTGGGGTTTTCTCCGGGGCTCCGGTTTCCTCCCACACTCCAAAGACGTGCGGGTTTGGTCAACAGACAATAGACAATAGGTGCAGGAGGAGGCCATTCGGCCCTTCGAGCCAGCGCCACCATTCAATATGATCATGGCTGATCATTCTCAATCAGTACCCCGTTCCTGCTTTCTCCCCATACCCCTGACTACGCTATCCTTAAGAGCTCTATCTAGCTCTCTCTTGAATGCATTCAGAGAATTGGCCTCCACTGCTTCTGAGGCAGAGAATTCCACAGATTTACAACTCTCTGACTGAACTTTCCTCATCTCTGTTCTAAATGGCCTACCCCTTATTCTTAAACTGTAGCCCTGGTTCTGGACTCCCCCAACATTGGGATCGGGTTTCCTGCCTCTAACGTGTCCAACCCCATAATAATCTTATATGTTTCGATATGATCCCCTCTCATCCTTCTAAATTCCAGTGTATTCCCGTGTCGGTTAATTGGTTTCGGTAAAGTTGTAAAATTGCCCCCGTGTGTGTGTGTGTAGGATAGTGTTAGTGTGCGGGGATCGCTGGTCGGGTTGGACCAGGTGGGCCGAAGGGCCTGTTTCCGCGCTGTATTCCAAAACTAATACTAACAAACTATTGCAAATTAATTGGACAGCTTCAGTCAACAAACTGTGTTGTTTCCTGGGTCATAGAGGAGGCTGGAGTAACTCAGCGGGCCAGGCAGCATCTCTGGAGAGAAGGACTTGCTGATGACTCGGGTCTAATGGAATAATTGGATTATGAGGAAGTGCAGCGTAGGTTCACCAGGTTAATCCCCGGGATGGCGAGACTGTCGTATGAGGAAAGATTGGAAAGATTGGGCTTGTATTCACTGGAGTTTAGAAGGATGAGAGGGGGAATCTTATAGAGACATACAAAATTATAACAGGACTGGACAAGCTAGATGCAGGAAAGATGTTCCCAATGTTGGGGGGAGTCCAGAACCATGGGGCCACACACACACACAGTCTAAGAATAAAGGGGAGGCCATTTAAAACTGGGGGTGAGAAAAAACTTTTTCACCCAGAGAGTTGTGAATTTGTGGAATTCTCTGCCACAGAGGGCAGTGGAGGCCAATTCACTGATGGATTTAAAAGTGAGTTAGATAGAGCTCTAGGGGCGAGTGGAATCAAGGGATATGGGGAGAAGGCAGACGGGTTACTGATTGTGGATGATCAGCCGTGATCACAATGAATGGCGATGCTGGCTCGAAGGTCCGAATGGCCTCCTCCTGCACCTATTGTCTATTGGCTCTCAGGAAGGGACCCGGGGCTGTGGGTCCTGTCAGCAATTAAACATAGAAACTTAGAAAATAGGTGCAGGAGCAGGCCATTCAGCCCTTCGAGCCTGCACCGCCATTCATTGTGATCACAATGAATGGCGGTGCTGGCTTGAAGGGCCGAATGGCCTCCTCCTGCACCTGTTTCCTATGTTTCTATTGTTTCTATGTCCCACTGATTCAACCCACACGTTGAACATGTAACAGACTGATCAGTTAATCCTTCACCAACTCAGTCCGCGGCCAGAACTATGTGCGTCAATCGGACACCTTTTGTTTGACGCGTCTCCGCTTCACATATTGGCCCAGAGAAGCCGCCCACTTTGTGACCCGCCAATCCCTGGGTCCATATAAAAGCGTTTCAAAGCGCTGCCTGTCTCATCCCGGATCGAGGAGCAACGCAGACATGAAGGGATGCCTGATCATCGTGTTAGGACCTCTGCTCTTGATGCGGCCCCAGCCTTGCCCACGAGCGAGTGGAAAGAAATTGGTTCGGTCAGTGGACACCTTTAAGGTCCTGTCCCACTTAGGCGATTTTAAGGCGACTAGGCTGTCGCCGAACGTTTGCCGGGGTCTCGCGGGCTCGACCGTGAGGAGTCTTCAATGGACGTACATTTGGATGAAGGGATTAAAAGTAACATTAGCAAATTTGCAGATGACACAAAGCGGGTGGCAGTGTGAGCCCGTGAGGAAGATGCCATGAGGTTGCAGGGTGACTTGGACAGGTTGTGTGAGTGGGCGGATGCATGGCAGATGCAGGTTAATGTGGATAAGTGTGAGGTTGTCCACTTTGGTGGTAAGGACAGGAAGGCAGATTATTATCTGAATGGTGTCAAGTTAGGAAAAGGGGACGTACAACGAGATCTGGGTGTCCCAATGAAAGAGTTTAAGTATTTAAAGAAAAAGAAAAGATACACAGAATGGTTGTCGGTTTTCTCTTGAGCGTTGCACATGGCTTAGCTAAGCAGAGAGAGAAAAGATAAAGCTGTTTCTAACAGTGAGAAGTGCAGCATGTACGTTTTAAAAAACGGATGACTTCTGATGACTTCTTAATGCCTTTATATGGACATGGTCTTATTTATTTCTCCACCTTGTATCAAGTCAAGTCAAGTCAATTTTATTTCTATAGCACATTTAAAAACAACCCACATTGACCAAAGTGCTGTACATCAGTCCAGGTACTAAGAAACGAACATACAATATAATGTGGATAAATGCGAGGTTATCCACTTGGTGGCAAGAACAGGAAAGCAGACTATTATCTGAATGGTGGCCGATTAGGAAAAGTGGAGATGCAACGAGACCTGGGTGTCGTGGTACACCAGTCATTGAAAGTAGGCATGCAGGTGCAGCGGGCAGTGAAGAAAGCGAATGGTATGTTGGCATTCATAGCGAGGGGATTTGAGTATAGGAGCAGGGAGGTTCTGCTGCAGTTGTACAGGGCATTGGTGAGACCACACCTGGAGTATTGCGTACAGTTTTGGTCTCCTAATCTGAGGAAAGACATTCTTGCAATAGAGGGAGTACAGAGAAGGTTCACCAGATTGATTCCTGGGATGGCAGGACTTTCATATGAAGAAAGACTGGATAGACTCGGCTTGTACTCGCTGGAATTTAGAAGATTGAGAGAAGGATCTTATAGAAATGCACAAAATTCTTAAGGGGTTGGACGGGCTAGATGCAGGAAGATTGTTCCCGATGTTGGGGAAGTCCAGAACAAGGGGTCACAGTTTAAGGATAAGGGGGAAGTCTTTTAGGACCGAGATGAGAACGTTTTTTTTTCACACAGAGAGTGGTGAATCTGTGGAATTCTCTGCCACAGAAGGTAGTCGAGGCCAGTTCATTGGCTATATTTAAGAGGGAGTTAGATGTGGCCCTTGTGGCTAAAGGGATCAGGGGGTATGGAGAGAAGGCAGGTACAGGATACTGAGTTGGACGATCAGCCATGATCATATTGAATGGCAGTGCAGGCTCGAAGGGCCGAATGGCCTACTCCTGCACCTATTTTCTATGTTTCTATGTTTCTACAATGGCACACAAACATACATAACTGCACATACATAAACAGTTCACAGCGCCCCCTCAGAGGGCCTCAAACGCTAGGGAGTAGAAATAGGTTTTGAGCCTGGACTTAAAGGAGTGGACGGAGGGGGCAGTTCTGATGGGGAGAGGGATGCTGTTCCACAGTCTCGGAGCTGCAACCGCAAAAGCGCGGTCACCCCTGAGCTTAAGTCTAGACCGCGGGATAGTCAGTAGCTCCAAGTCGGCCGACCTTAGGGGCCTGGAGATAGAGTGGTGGGTTAGAAGATTTTTGATATAGGGGGGGGCAAGCCCGTTTAGGGCTTTGTATGTGAATAGGAGGAGCTTGAAGTTGATTCTGTACTGTACTGGGAGCCAGTGGAGAGAGGCCAGAATCGGGGTGATGTGGTCCCTTTTACGGGCGCCCGTCAGGAGTCTCGCTGCGGCGTTTTGGACCAATTGCAGGCGGGACAGGGATGATTGGCTGATCCCAGTGTACAGGGAATTGCAGTAGTCTAGGCGGGAGGAGATGAATGCGTGGGTGATTTTTTCAATGTCATCAAATTGGAGGAAAGGTTTGATTTTAGCTACGGTACGAAGCTGGAAGAAGCTGGCTTTTACCACAGCATTGACTTGCTTGTCAACTTTAATGCAGTCAAATATCACGCCAAGGTTTTTGACATGCGGTTTGACTAGGGAGGATAGGCTTCCAAGGCTGCCTGTTATCGTTTCGATGGAGTCGTTTGTATGGCCATGATGTGAGCGGTGCCACCTCATTCACTGATAAGAAAAAGATATAATTGTACTGCTCTGTCCTTTGTTTCGGAGAGTGGGACACGAGGTGAACTTGGGCACTAACTTTGAGCATTGTTGTCTGTCTAGAGAAAACAAACTTTAACACTAGTGCATTCCAGTCACTGAAAGGAAGCATGCAGGTACCAGCAGGCAGTGAAGAAAGCCAATGGCATGTTGGCCTTCATAACAAGAGGAGTTGAGTATAGGAGCAAAGAAGTCCTTCTGCAGTTGTACAGGGCCCTAGTGAGGACCGCAGCTGGAGTACTGTGTGCAGTTTTGGTCTCCAAATTTGAGGAGGGATAATCTTGCTATTGAGGGCGTGCAGCATAGGTTTACTAGGTTAATTTCCTGGAATGGCGGGACTGTCATATGTTCAAAGACTGGAGCGAGAACTATACGCTGGGATTTAGAAGGATTTATGTTCAAAGACTATACGCTGGGATTTAGAAGGATTAGAGGGGATTTTATTGAAACATATAAGATTATTAAGGGGGTTGGACACGTTAGAGGCAGGAAACATGTTCCCAATGTTGGGGGAGTCCAGAACCAGGGGCCACACACAGTTTAAGAATAAGGGGTGGGCCATTTAGAACGGAGATGAGGAAAAACTTTTTCATTCAGGGAGTTGTGAATCTGTGGAATTCTCTGCCTCAGAAAGGCAGTGGAGGCCAATTCTCTGGATGCATTCAAGAGAGAGCGAGATAGAGCTCTTAAGGATAGCGGAGTCAGGGGGTATGGGGAGAGGGCAGGAACGGGGTACTGATTGTGGATGATCAGCCATGATCACATTGAATGGCGGTGCTGGCTCGAAGGGCCGAATGGCCTCCTCCTGCACCTATTGTCTATTGTCTATTGTTTAAAATCGTAGCGGATCTCGGGCGCTTCGCGGACAAATTTACCCGCTAGAAATTTCTCAGCGACAGCTGGCTTGTCGCCAGGTATCGTTGCTTATTGTTGACGCTGTCGAACGCTGTCCCTAGGTTTGCTAGGTTGCCACAGATGCGTTAGAAGCACGTAATATTAAATTAAGAAAAGGCATTTGAAGATACCAGTAGTTTTGTTTAACCAATTTATTTACCGTCAGGACATTTGACCGGTAGATTGGAGGCGACATTTTGACGGTCAGGTAAGCGTGGGGATTTGGCAGTGTTTCTGAAGATGGTGTCATCTCTTATCCAGGTGCTAGTTTCACAAAAGAATAGTAAAACTTGTATCGACCTGACTCGGCGTTGTCGTTGTCGGAGGGTAAAAGAAAATGTTGGCGATCTGCTACGACTTCGACAGTCGCCGGCAGTCGCCTTAAAGAATCGCCTAAGTGGGACAGGCCTTTTAGGAGCCTCGGGCCTTTTAGGGGCCGAGATGAGGGGAAACTTTCTCAGCCAGAGAGTTGCGAATCTGCGGGATTCTCTGCCGCCAAATTCTTAAGGGATCGGACAAGCTCGATGCGGGAAAACTGTTCCCTGATGTCGGGGGGTTGTCCAGAACCAGGGGGGTCCCACACGGATTAACGAGGAAGCTGATTGGACTTTATTACCTTCCATCACAGTGAGGAATGTGGAATCCGCTGTGGTGGACGTTCATGTTAAATTTTACTTTATGTGGATGTGTGTCTTGTTGCTTTGCACTTAGTATGGTAACTCAAATTTCACTGTACATTTAATTGGGTACATAAATTGATCTTGAAATCTTGAGAGAATAAGGGGTCGGCCATTTTGGATGGAGACGAGGAGAAACTTTTTCACCCAGAGAGTTGTGAACCTGTGGAATTCTCTGCCGCAGAGGGCAGTGGAGGCCGATTCACTGGATGGATTTAAGAGAGAGCTAGATACTAGACCAAGTGGACACGTTGGGCCCAAACCTGTCCTGCATTGGTGCAGCACCCTCTCCCTCCCCTCTTCCGCTCTCCCTCTCCCCTCCCTTCCATCCACCCCCCGCCTCCCCCACCCTCTCCTTCCCTCTCCCCTCCTCGCTCCCCTCCCTTTCCCCACCCTCCCCTCCTCCATCCCCCTCCCCCACCCTCCCCTTCCCTCCTCCCCTCCCCTTCCCTCCTCCCTCCCCCATTCCGCTCCCCCTCCCCTCCCCCCCCACTCCATCCCCCTCGACCCCCCTGTTCCTTCCTCCTCCCCCCCCCCCCCCCACCACTCCCTAGGAGATAGATTTTAAACTTTAAAATGTGAATAACTTTTAACACATAACACCGATTTCGATGAAATTTCTTCCGTTAGCACCAAAGGGACGACGGTGAGTAAGGTGGGCTAAAATTGTCGTGCTATCGTGTACCGTTTTGGAGGTAGTTCAGGAACAAACAAACAAACAAACAAACGAGAGTTTTAGTATATAAGATATCTCTGAGGGCTAACGGAATCAAGGGATTTGGGGAAGAAAGCAGGAACGGAGGTTACTGATTTTGGATGGTCAGCCGTGATGGTATTGAATGGCTCGAAGGGCCGAACGACCAATTTACTTCCAAGTTTCAACATGTCTTTCTCTTTCAGATTCGCTTGTCGGATGTTCCGAGATCGAAGGAGTATGCCGGGTGACTGATTGCCGGGGTGATGAGGAGTACATTTCTGGTCTCTGTCTCTTTCTGGCCAAGTGTTGCGTCAAAAATAAATCAGGGTAGGAATCTCGGACGAGACGGAAAGGAGTGAACTGATCTTTCGGCCTCCTCCGTAGGCTGTTCCGTTGCCAACGGGCCTTCTGTTGCTCCCGCTACCTAAATAAAAGCTCTTACACCAATCCCTGCCTGACCAACACGTCTTGCCATCTCATTCTTTTATCGGCGCGCTTAGACAATAGACAATAGACAATAGGTGCAGGAGTAGGCCATTCGGCCCTTCGAGCCAGCACCGCCATTCAATGTGATCATGGCTGATCATTCTCAATCAGTACCCCGTTCCTGCTTTCTGCCCATACCCCTTGACTCCGCTATCCTTAAGAGCTCTATCTAGCTCTCTCTTGAATATATTCAGAGAATTGGCCTCCACTGCCCTCTGAGGCAGAGAATTCCACAGATTCACAACTCTCTGACTAAAAATGTTTTTCCTCATCTCTGTTCTAAATGGCCGACCCCTTATTCTTAAACTGTGTGGCCCTTGGTTCTGGACTCCCCCAACATTGGGAACATGTTTCCTGCCTCTAACATGTCCAACCCCTTAATAATCTTATACGTTTCGATAAGATCCCCTCTCATCCTTCTAAATTCCAGTGTATACAAACCTAGTCGCTCTAGTCTTTCAACATATGACAGTCCTGCCATTCCAGGAATTAACCTAGTAAACCTACGCTGCACGCCCTCAATAGCTTAGCGATAGTTTTGAGTGGCTTACTTGAGAGATACGACACGGAAACAGGCCCTTCGGCCCATCTACGCCTCACGCTGCCCGGGCAAGGCCAGCAGCGTAATCAAGGACCAGTCTCACCCACACGACCACTCCGTCTTCTCCACTCTCCCATCGGTACAAGAGGTACAGAAGTGTGAAAACACACACCTCCAGATTCAGGGACAGTTTCTTCCCGGCTGTTATCAGGCAACTGAACCATCCTACCACAACCAGAGAGCAGTGCTGAACTACTATCTACCTCATTGGTGACCCTCGGACTATCCTTGATCGGACTTTGCTGGCTTTACCTTGCACTAAACGTTATTCCCTTATCATGTATCTGTACACTGTGGACGGCTCGATTGTAATCGACTGTGGCAACGAATTCCGCAGATTCTCCACCCAAGAAATTCCTCCTCATCTCCTTCCTCAAGGAACGTCCTTTAATTCTGAGGCTGTGCCCTCTGGTCCTAGACTCTCCCACTAGTGGAAACATCCTCTCCACATCCCTTCTATCCAGTCCTGACTCATCCAACTGTTTCTTAAACGTTGGGATAGTCCCAGCCTCAACTACCTCCTCCGGCAGCTCGTTCCATACGTGTGAAAACGTTACCCCTCATATTGGTATTAAATCTTTTCCCCTTCACCATAAACCCGTGTCCTCTGGTCCTCGATTCCCCTACTCTGGGCAAGAGACTCTGTGCGTCTACCCGATCTATTCCCCTCATGATTTTGTACACCTCTATAAGATCGCCCCTCATCCTCCTGCGCTCCATGGAATAGAGACCCAGCCTGCCCCAACCTCTCCCTGTAGCTCACGCCCCTCTAGTCCTGGCAACATCGAAGATAGACACAAAATGCTGGAGTAACTCAGCGGGACAGGCAGCATCTCTGGAGAGAAGGAATGGGTGACGTTTCAGGTCGAGACCCTTGTTCAGTCTGATTAACACTTTAACTCCCCCCCCACTCCCACACTGACCTTTCTGTCCTGGGCCTCCTCCATTGTCAGAGTGAGGCCCAGCGCACAAATTGGAGGAACAGCACCTCATATTTCGCTTGGGCAGCTTACACCCCAGCGGTATGAACATTGACATCTCTAACTTCCCTCTCGCTCTGTGTCCCTCCCCCTTCCCAGTTCTCCGACCAGTCTGACTGTCTCCGACGACATTTTATCTCTGTTTGCATTGTTGTTACCTTCTCCCAGCTAACAGTGATCTTTTCTACATTTTCCTTGATCTCCATTCCCTCTGCCCTGTTTTCACGCCTTGCGCTCCCTGATCTACGCAGAAAAATGGGTGCAGGAGG
>NC_135986.1:3951470-3953970 GCF_053455715.1 Rhinoraja longicauda
TTAGGCAGGGATGGACAGATTCTTGGTCAGTACGGGGTGAGGGGAGGGGTCAGGGGTTACGGGGAGAAGGCAAGGAATGGGGTTGGGAGGTGTAGTGTAGATGTTGCTTCGGAGACCGCCACCTCAATTGGGATCGATTAGAGATGTTGATCCAGGCTGTACCATCGTGTCGTAGAGTGATACAGCGTGGAAACAGGCCCTTCGGCCCAACTCGCTCCCACCGGCCAACATGCCCCAGCTACACCAGTCCCACCTGCCCGCGTTTGGTCCATATCCCTCCAAACCCGTCCTATCCATGTACCTGTCTAACTGTTTCTTAAACGTTGGGATAGTCCCAGCCTCAACTACCTCCTCCAGCAGCTCGTTCCATACACCCACCGCACTCTGTGTGGAAAACCAACATTAAATCGACCACCAACATTCCATCGTGACCTCCATAAGTCGCTGGTGAGGCCGCATTTGGAGTATCGTGAGCAGTTTTTGGGCCCCGTATCTGAGGAAGGATGTGCTGGCTCTGGAGAGGGTCCAGAGGAGGTTTACGAGAACGATCCCAGGAATGAGTGGGTTAACGTACGATGTGCGTTTGTCGGCACTGGGCTTGTACTCGCTGGAGTTTAGAAGGATGAGGGGGGACCTCATTGAAACGTACAGAATAGTGAGCGGCCTGGATAGAGTGGATGTGGAGAGGATGTTTCAACTAGTGGGAGAGTCTAGGACCAGAGGGCACAGCCTCAGAATTAAAGGACGTTCTTTTAGGAAGGAGATGAGGAGGAATTTCTTTAGTCAGAGGGTGGTGAATCTGTGGGATTCTTTGCCACAGACGGCTGTGGAGGCCACATGTCAGTGGATGTGTTTAAGGCAGAGATAGATGGATTCTTGATTAGTGCGGGTGTCAGGGGTTATGGGGAGAAGGCAGGAGAATGGGGTTAGGAGGGAGAGATAGATCAGCCATGATTGAATGGTGGAGTAGACTTGATGGGCCGAATGGCCTCATTCTGCTCCTATTACTTATGACCTTATGACCATATGACCTCGGTCTGTATCGTCTCTCTGTTACAGCCACTGTTATGCCCCATATGCCAAATGTGTGCAGGTTCTAAATTACATTTAAAACACAAAGTACTTGTGCTGTAGAACAAGGATAAACGCTGGGTCTCCAACAGTCCCATATTAGCCGGGACATCCTGTATTTTGGGCTAAATTGGTTTGTCCCATATGGGACCGCCCTTGTCCAGTGTTAGGCCCGGGGAGGCGCTGTAGGCCCGGACACTGTAGGCCTGGACACTGTAGGCCCCGACACTGTAGGCCCCGACACTGTACGCCCGGAGACTGTAGGCTCGGACACTGTAGGCCCAGACACTGTAGGCCCGGACACTGTAGACCCGGACACTGTAGGCCCGGACACTGTAGGTCCGGACGCTGTAGGCCCGGACGCTGTAGGCCTGGACGCTGTAGGCTTCGACACTGTAGGCTCCGACATTGTAGGCCCCAACACTGTAGGCCCGGATGCTGTAGGCCCGGACATTGTAGACCCGGACACTGTAGGCCCGGACACAGTAGGCCCGGACACTGTAGGCCCGGACGCTGTAGGCCCGGACGCTGTAGGCCCGGACGCTGTAGGCTTCGACACTGTAGGCCCCGACATTGTAGGCCCGGACGCTGTAGGCCCGGACGCTGTAGGCCCGGACATTGTAGACCCGGACACTGTAGGTCCGGACACTGTAGTCCCGGACACTGTAGGCCCGGACAATGTAGGCCCGGACACTGTAGACCCAGACACTGTAGGCCCGGACATTGTAGGCCCGGACGCAATAGATCCCGAAGATTTAGGCACCGACACTCTATGTTTCCAACATTTTAGCACTGGACAGTCTAGGTCCGGAAGCCCGGGCGCCGCCTAACGGAGGTTGCGTAGCAACCCCCTTCCCGGCCCGGGCGGCCGCCATTGGTGGAGCGGGAGCACGTGGCCGCTGGCTGGGTGAGGTCACGTGGGGCGCGGGGCGGTGACGTCACCTTGCCCCGTATCTGGGAGTGAGGAGGTTGGCAAACCCTAATCAGTGCTCGACCAGAAAACCAAACCCAGAACCAAAGTACGATCTAAACTGAATATACCAACTTTAGCCAAGGACAATAATTAATCAACAACTACCTACATGGAAAGGGTTCAGAGAAGATTTACGTGGATGTTGCCAGGACTAGAGGGTGTGAGCTGCAGGGAGAGGTTGAGCAGGCTGGGTCTCTATTCCTTGGAGCGCAGGAGGATGAGGGGCGATCTTATAGAGGTGCACAAAATCACAAGAGGAATAGATCGGGTAGACGCACAGAGTCTCTTGCCCAGAGTAGGGGAATCGAGGACCAGAGGACATGGGTTTGAGGTGAAGGGCAAAAAGATTTAATAGGAATCTGAGGGGTAACTTTTTCCACACAGAGGGTGGTGGGTGTATGGAACGAGCTGCCGGAGGAGGTAGTTGAGGCTGGGACTATCCCAACGTTTGAGAAA